>NW_005871093.1:637154-640303 GCF_000147115.1 Myotis lucifugus
ATTCCCACCAACAGTGCAAGAGGGTACCTTTTATTCCACATCCTTTCCAGCACTTGTCATTTGTTTTTGTTTTTTTCATTTTTTTATTGCTTAAAGTATTACAAAGAGTATTACATATGTCTCCTTTTTTTCCCCCTTCCACCCTTTATAATCCCCTGGCCTCCCCTACCACCCAGTGTCTTATGTCCATTGGTTATGCTTATATGCATGCATACAAGTCCTTCGGTTGATCTCTTAGCCCCCACCCCAACCCTCCCTGGCCTTCCCACTGTAATTTTACTATCTGTTCGAGGTTGCTCTGCCTCTGTATCTATTTTTGTTCATAAGTTTATAATGGTCTTTATTATCCATAAATGAGTGAGATCATGTGGTATTTTTTCTTCATTGCCTGGCTTATTTCACTTAGCATAATGCTCTCCAGTTCCATTCATGCTGTTGCAAATGGTAAGAGCTCCTTCTTTTTTACAGCAGCATAGTATTCCATCATGTAGATATACCACAGTTTTCTAATCCACTCATCTACTGATGGGCACTTAGGCTGTTCCAGATATTAGCTATGGTGAATTGTGCTGCTATGAACATAGGGGTTCATATATCCTTTCTGATTGGTGTTCTGTTTTCTTGGGATATATTCCTAGAAGTGGGATCACGGGGTCAAATGGGAGTTCCATTTTTAGTTTTTTGAGGAAACTTCATACTGTCTTCCATAGTGGCTGCACCAGTCTGCATTCCCACCAGCAGTGCACGAGTGTTCCTTTTTCTCCACATCCTCTCCAGCACTTGTCATTTGTTGATTTGTGCTTTTTGTTGTTTTTTGTTTTTTTTTTTTAGTATTTTGGGTCGTTTTTATTGTAGTTTATTTCTAATATTATGCCCTCGTAGTCTGAGAAGATGGTTCTTATGATTTCAATCTTCTTGAATTTGGGGAGACTTTGTTTGTGACCCAATGTGTTGTCTATTTTTAAATATGTTCCATGAGCCCTTGAGAAGAATGTATATTCCGTGGCTTTGGGGTGAAGTGTTCTGAAGATGTCAATTAAGTTCATCTGATCTAGTGAGTCATTTAGGATTGCTGTTTCTTTGCTGATTGTTTGTCCAGAGGATTTATCCAGTGATGTTTGTGGTGTATTAAAGTCCCCTACTATGATTGTATTGTTGTCAATCTCTCCTTTGATATCTTCCAGGAGTTTTTTTTTATGTATTTGGGTGCTCCTGCATTGGGTGCATATATGTTTACCAGGGTTATATCTTCTTGTTGTATTGATCCCTTTAGTATTATGAAGTGGCCTTCCTTATCTCTTGTTATGGCCTTCACTTTGAGGTCTATTTTGTCCGATATAAGTATTGCTACCCCAGCTTTTTTTTTCATTTCCATTTGCCTGAAAGATTTTTCCATCCCTTCACTTTCAGTCTGTGTGAGTCCCTTCTTCTGAGGTGGGTCTCTTGTAGACAGCAAATGTATGGGTCAGGTTTTTTTTATCCATTCAGCCACTTGGAGTCTTTTGGTTGGAGCATTTAGTCCGTTTACGTTTAAAGTTATTATTGAAAGGTACTTGTTTGTAGTCATTTCTTTTTGTGTGTGGCTGTTTTCTTTCTGAGCTTTTTATTTCTTCTTTTTACACCAGTCCCTTTAGCATTTCTTGCATTGCTGGCTTGGTGGTGATAAACTCCCTTAGCCTTTTTTGTCTGTGAAGCTTTTTATTTCCCCTTCAATTTTGAATGACAGACTTGCTGGATAGAGTATTCTTGGATTCAGTCCTTTGCTTTGCATCACTTTGTAAATTTCTGTCCATTCTTTTCTGGCCTGATGTGTTTCTGTTGAGAAATCGTTTGATAATCTGATGGGGGATCCTTTGTAGGTAACTCTCTGTTTCTCTCTTGCAGCCTTTAAGATTCTCTCTTTGTCTTGTACATTTGCCATCGTTATTATGACGTGTCTTGGTGTTGGTCTTTTGGGGTTCATCTTGCCTGGGACTCTCTGTACTTGTGTAACTTTTTTCTTCCCCATATCTGGGAAGTTTTCTGTCATTATTTCTTCAAATAGATTTTCTAATCCTTGCTGTTCTTCTTGTCCTTCTTGCAGCCCTATTATGCGTATGTTACTTCGTTTCATGTTGTCCTGAAGCTCCCTTAGGCTCTCCTCCTGTTTTTTAATTTTTTTCTCCAGTTGCTGTTCAGATTGGGCTTGTTTTTCTACCTTATCTTCTAACTCACTGATTCGGTCTTCTGCTTCTTTTAGTCTGCTGTTGAAACTTTCCATGGTGTTTTTGATTGTAGCTATATCACTTTTCATTTCTTCCTGATTCTTGCATAGGTTGTTGATTTTCTCATCCATCCGGTGAATGAATTGTACAACCATTATTCTGAATTCTTTTTCTGTCATGTTGCATGCTTCAACTTCATTAATTTCCTTTCTTTGTGATTCTTCATTGTCTTTCCTCTGGGTGTTGTGTCGTTTCTTCATTCTGATTATCTCCCGATGGTTCAAAGGTCGAGTTGCGTGGGCCTGGGCTGTGTGCAGTGGGAGCCTCCCACCACGCTAGTGTCACTGAAGAGCTCTGACACTAAGCTGTGTGGTTGTTGTTGGTTGGTCGGAACCAGGCTCGCTCTGAGTCAGTGTTGCCAGCGCTCAATATGGCCTCGTATGTGCCCTTAGAATCAGGGACCCTGCCTGCACCGTGTTGAAAACCAGAGCCCCCTAGCATGCGCCAGGAGTCAGTGTTCCCCAAGAGACCAGTATCAGAGTCTCTGCTGCTTTGCGCGACCTCGCCTTGAGATTCCGGGTCCCTGTGTGCCCTTGCACCAGGAAATGGATTCACTGGCTCTTGGTATGAATGCACAGGGTATCAGGATCTCAGGCGCAGGTGATAAGAAACACAGTCAAGTCACTGGTGCTTGGTGCTGGCTCCTGCCCCGAGAAATGGGGTCCCTGGGACTGTGTTACGCGGACAAATTCCCGTTCGCGCGTTTGCTCCCAGCCCAGGGCTCGGAAGCCCGCAGTGGGCGTAGGTTCAGTTCCCGGAGTTCGCGCGCGTTTGCTCCCAGCCCAGGGCTCGGCAGCCCGCAGTGGGCGTAGGTTCAGTTCCCGGAGCTCGCGTGTTTGGTTTGCTCCCAGCCCACGGCAGCCCGCAGTGGGCGTAGGTTCAGTC
>NW_005871093.1:640533-642300 GCF_000147115.1 Myotis lucifugus
CCACTTGTTGATTTGGTCATTTATCTTCCTTTTGTTAAGTTGTATGATGTTCTCTGTAAATTTTGGAGATTAAACCCTTATCTGAAATATCATTGGCAAATATGTTCTCCCATGCAGTGGGCTTTCTTGTCGTTTTGTTGATGTTTTCTTTTGCTGTGCAGCAGCTTTTAATTAAAAAAAATATATTTTATTGATTTTTACAGAGAGGAGGGGAGAGGAATAGAGAGTTAGAACATCGATGAGAGAGAAACATCGATCAGCTACCTCCTGCACACTCCCTACTGGGGATGTGCCAACAACCAAGGTACATGCCCTTGACCAGAATTGAACCTGGGACCCTTGAGTCCACAGGCCGATGCTCGATCCACTGAGACATACAGGCTAGAGTTGTCTGTTTTTTTTTTTTTAAATCAGAACATTTATTGCAGGACTAATCATTGAAATCCTTAAGATGAACTGGGTGATGCAACAGCTGCCCATGGGTTTAGGTGTTGTTCCTTCGTGGATCCATGCCCGAATCTGCGGTGTGCAATTTTTAGGTGCCTCATTTGACCAGTCCTGGTGGTATTTCATCTCTAGCCTTGGCACTCATAAGGTAGTAGGAAATTCAAAAGCATCTAAGGTCATGGAAGCCTAGGGGAGTGTTGAAATGAACAACCAGATCCAAAGGCTATACTTTCTCTTCTGTTTGGCAGGGTAGCCACTTTGGCACAGGGAGACTTCTGAAGGGGGTAGGTGTTAGGGCCACAGCAGCGGCACAACACAGGTGTCTTATTGCGATGCTTTCTAAATGATGATGGTCCCTATCTTATCTCACTTCTGTGGCCAAAACCAAACAGCTCCTTGGCACTGTTTAAAGAGATTCATATCCTGCAGTTGCAGGAGGACATATTGAAAATGGGGTCAAGTACTCTGAACCGTAAGGTGCCAGTTCTGCTAGAGTGTGGATCTAGGAACTGGGATGTGGACATTTGGATGGTTCTACCTGAACACTTTGAACTCCCAGATTTACCTGAATCCTCTGATGTGTTAAAGAAGCTCTACCTCCTTGGAAGTAGCCTCCTTTTGACAGAAACCACAGGTGAAGATGTCACCTGAGAACGCTGGCTCACAAAGATGTCCTCCTCCAGATCCAAACTCGCCTCCTCACCTCTCCTCCAGATTAAAAACTGGGCCAGGACTCAGCACAGCGTGCACAGGGGACTACAGGACCCCCTCTGAGGAAACAGCTCCCTCGATGAAAGAACTGCAGGGTCTGGATAACCTGCACTGACAGAAAGGGGGAAACGTGGGAAGGAGCGGATTGAGTATGTCAGACCAGGCTGGGGAACAGAAAGGTGGGTAAGATGTTTCTGTCTTGGGGTGGGGTCACCTGGAATTTAATGTCCTGGGAAGGATATTTAGAATCGATCATATTACATACACACCTGGAAGTTTCCTCAACTCTCTCTCTTCTTTTTAAATGTTCAATTACCGTTGATATACATTACTGTATTAGTTTCAGGTGTACACCCACTGATTAGACCTTATAATACTAAGTGATCATCCTGATAAATCTCACACCCATTAGATGCCATACATAATTATTAGAATAGTATTGACTATATTCCCCATGCGGTACTTTACATCCCCCTGACTATTCTGTGACAACCAATTTGTACTTCTCTCTCTTTTTTTTTATTGCTTAAAGTATTACAAAGGGTATTACATATGTGTCCTTCCCCCCCCCCCCCCTGCCCTTGGCCACCCCCTGAACGAGAATCACCC
>NW_005871093.1:644104-651241 GCF_000147115.1 Myotis lucifugus
GGATGCCTTTTATTCTCTCTGTCTAATGCAATGCTAATACTTCCAGGACTATGTTGAACAGGAGTGTGAGAGTGGGCATCCCTGTCTTGTTCCTGTTGTTAGGGGAAATGGTGTTAGTTTTTGTCCATTGAGTATGATGTTGGCTGTGGGCCTGTCATATATGGCTTTTATTATGTTGAGGTATGATCCTTCTATTCCCACCTTGCTGAGAGTTTTTATCAAAAATGGGTGTTGGATTTTGTCAAATGCTTTTTCTGCATCAATTGATATGACCATGTGGTTTTTTTCTTTCAATTTGTTTATGTGATGTATCACGTTTATTGATTTACGGATATTGTACCATCCTTGCATCCCTGGGATAAATCCTACTTGGTCATGGTGTATGATCTTTCTGATGTACTGCTGGATCCGATTTGCTAAGATTTTGTTGAGGATTTTGGCATCTATGTTCATGAGGGATATTGGCCTGTAATTCTCTTTCATTGTGTTGTCTTTACCTGGTTTTGGTATTAGGGTGATGGTGGCTTTATAGAATGAGCTTGGAAGTGTTCCTTCCTCTTGAATTTTTTGTAGTAGCCTGAGGAGGATAGGTTTTAGTTCTTCCTTGAATGTTTGGTAAAACTCCCCTGTGAAGCCGTCTGGTCCTGGGCTTTTGTTTGCTGGAAGCTTTTTGATGACTGCTTCAATTTCTCCCATAGTTATTGGCCTATTGAGATTTTTAGATTCTTCCTGATTGAGTGCTGGAATGTTGTATTTTTCTAGGAATTTGTCCATTTCCTCCAGGTTGTCTAGTTTGTTGGAGTAGAGCTGTCCATAGTATTTTTTAACAATCATTTGTATTTCTGTGGGGTCTGTTGTTATTTCGCCTCTATTGTTTCTGATTTTGTTTATTTGGGTCCTCTCTCTTTGCTTCTTGGTGAGCCTGGCTAAAGGTTTGTCAATCTTGTTTATACTTTCAAAGAACCAGCTCTTGGTTTCATTGATTTTCTGTATTGTTTTTTTGGTCTGTATGTCATTTATTTCTGCTCTAATCTTTATTATCTCCTTCCTTCTGCTCACTCTGGGCTTTTCTTGTTGCTCTCTTTCTAATTCTTTGAGTTGTAGAGTTAGATGATCTACTACCATTTTTTCTTGTTTTTTGAGATAGGCCTGTAGAGCTATAAACTTCCCTCTCAGGACTGCTTTCATTGTGTCCCATAGGTTTTGGATTGTTGTGTTTTCATTGTCATTAGTTTCCAGGATGTTTTTAATTTCTTCTTTGATCTCATTGGTAACCAAATCAATATTTAATAACATGCTATTCAGCTTCCAAGTGTTTGAGTATTTTGGGTTGTTTTTATTGTAGTTTATTTCTAATATTATGCCATCGTGGTCTGAGAAGATGCTTGGTATGATTTCAATCTTCTTGAATTTGTGAAGACTTTGCTTGTGACCCAATATGTGGTCTATTTTTGAATATGTCCCATGAGCACCTGAGAGGAATGTATATTCCATGGCTTTGGGGTGAAGTGTTCTGAAGATGTCAATTAAGTCCATCTGATCTAGTGAGTCATTTAGGATTGCTGTTTCTTTGCTGATTGTTTGTCCAGAGGATTTATCCAGTGATGTTTGTGGTGTATTAAAGTCCCCTACTATGATTGTATTGTTGTCAATCTCTCCTTTGATATCTTCCAGGAGTTTTTTTTTTTATGTATTTGGGTGCTCCTGCATTGGGTGCATATATGTTTACCAGGGTTATATCTTCTTGTTGTATTGATCCCTTTAGTATTATGAAGTGGCCTTCCTTATCTCTTGTTATGGCCTTCACTTTGTGGTCTATTTTGTCCGATATAAGTATTGCTACCCCAGCTTTCTTTTCCTTTCCATTAGCCTGAAAGATATTTTTCCATCCCTTCACTTTCAGTCTGTGTGAGTCCCTTCTTCTGAGGTGGGTCTCTTGTAGACAGCAAATGTATGGGTCATGTTTTTTTATCCATTCAGCCACTCGATGTCTTTTGGTTGGAGCATTTAGTCCATTTACGTTTAAAGTTATTATTGAAAGGTACTTGTTTGTAGCCATTTCTTTTTTTGTGTGGCTGTTTTCTTTCTGAGCTTTTAATTTCTTCTTTTTACAACAGTCCCTTTAGCATTTCTTGCATTGCTGGCTTGGTGGTGATAAACTCCCTTAGCCTTTTTTTGTCTGTGAAGCTTCTTATTTCCCCTTCAATTTTGAATGATAGCCTTGCTGGATAGAGTATTCTTGGATTCAGTCCTTTGCTTTGCATCACTTTTGTAGATTTCCGTCCATTCTTTTCTGGCCTGATGTGTTTCTGTTGAGAAATCATTTGATAATCTAATGGGAGATCCCTTGTATGTTACTTTCCGTCTCTCTCTTGCAGCCTGTAAGATTCTCTCTTTATCCTGAACATTTGCCATGGTAATTATGATGTGTCTTGGTGTGGGTCTTTTCGGGTTCACCTTGTTTGGGACTCTCTGGGCTTGTGTGACTTTTTTCTTCCCCACCTCAGGGAAGTTTTCTGATATTATTTCTTCGAATAGGTTTTCTAATCCATGTTCATCTTTCTGTTGTTCTGGCACCCCTATTATTCGTATGTTGCTTCGTTTCATGTTGTCCCAAAGTTCCCTTAGGCTCTCCTCCTGCCTTTTAATTTTTTTCTCCATTTGCCGTACAGTTTGAGTGTGTTTTGCTTCCTTGTCTTCTAATTCACTGATTCGGTCCTCCGCTTCTCCCAGTCTACTGTTGATACTTTCAATGGTGTTTTTTATTGCAGCTATGTCGCTCTTCATTTCTTCTTGGGACTTACTTAAGTTGTTGATTTTTTCACCTGTTTCTTCTAGCTTCTTGCATACGTAGTTGAGTTTTTCATCTGTTTCTTCTTGCTTCTTGAACATCCGGTGCATGTACTCTAGGAACCTTATTCTGAATTCTTTTTCCGTCATGTTGCATATCTCTGTCTCACTTAGCTGCTTTTCTGGCGAGTCCTCCTTTTCTTTCCTTTGGGGGTTTCTTTGTCTACCCATGTTTGATCTCACTGACATTACTAGTTGTTGAATCGTTCAGTGGCTGGACCCTGGGTGGCAGTGGCTGCTCCCTGGGTGGCAGTGGCTCCTCGGTCTGTGGTTGCTCCTTGGGCGGTTGTGGTAGCAGCGGCTCCTCTGTTGATAGCAGGGCCTCTGATGGGTGCTGTTCACAGTTGTGGTGGCTCTTCTGGCTGGTGGAGGGAGGCTTCAGACGCAGCAACTGTTTCCCCAGGCAGAGCGTGTGGTGATCAGGGAGGCCGCTGTTGCTTGAATCTGTTGCGTTGATTTAGAGGCACAAAATACAACACAACAAGGCACAACGTACCAGGCACTGAACACTATTGTATTACGATATTACTAACCCCAAATAAAGGTGGCCACCCGAGCTAAGAGAGTTGGGAGATAAGGGGGAAAGAAGAGAAAAAGGTAGAAGAGAAAAAAGAAAGAAAGAAAAAAAGGAGTGCAAAGATGAGATTGGAAAAGGGAGGGGAAAAAGAGGAGGAGAAAAAAAAAATGAAAGAAGAAAAAAGGAAGAGAGAAAAGAAAGTGAAGTGTAAAAGGGGGAGAGACTATTTATGTGAGGAGAAAACTCCTATAGGTCTGCCACTAATACCAACAAATTGCAGCAACAGATTCCTGGAGATGAATACAAACTACAAACAACCAATAATATCAAGCGACGCAAGGGGACAGAGAAGCGCAGAAATAACCGGGGGGAGGGGGGGTAGAGGGAGGGGCAGGAAAATAAAAAGAATAAGCAGTCTAACCTCACAAACACTCAAAAAAAAAAACAAAAAAAAAAACAAAACAAAACAAAACAAAACAAAAAAATATATACTCGTCAATCAGGCAAACAACGATAAAACAATAGAGAGAGAAAAGAAGAAGAAGAGAGAGAAAAAAAAATGGATAGTGAAGGAAGATGAGGTAAAGGTGTATAAGGATTTAGAACAGGGGATTGGACATAGGATATTTAAGCAGGGTTAAATTTTGACAGAGGATAAAAAGAATAGGGAAGATCTAAAGCTGGAGTAGGGTAAGAGAAACAGGACAGCAAAAGGGAGAAAGTGGGGAAGATTGTTTAGCACAGAGGCAAATTGAGGTAGAGAAAAATGTTGCTAAAGGAACGATGAAAATAGAATGGAGAACATTAGTCCCAAAATAAAATAAAGACAAGATAAAATGACACTTTAAAAAATGGTAAAATGGTAGCGGTAATAATACTAGTTAAAAATAAAAATGTAGTAGCTGAAAGGGCAAAATCGGGTGATGGAGAAAAAAGAAAAATGAAAGTTTTTTAGTTAAAAGGTGAAAAAATAATTAAAAATAAAAATAAAAATGTGCAGTAATGAAGGTGCTTCAGATCTTCTACTCTTCTTTTTGGCACGCCAGGTATTCAGGAGAATGATGAATTTCCCTCCGATACACTGTTCCTCCGTGTTGTAAGCCACAGTCCTGATTTTAAGGCAGCCCGTATTGGTTCCCCAGACTGCCTCTATCTGTGTTTACAGAAGAGTCATTTCGTGGCTCTGCCTCTGGGTGGCAGTGTGTCTGGATTGACCTCCGAGGCTATAAGTCCTCTCTGACCAGGAGTTCTCTATTGTACCTGAACCAGCTCTGCCCAGAGCTGGTTACCCAGTCGCCACTCCCAGCTCTGTTTCCCAGGCTCCCCAAAAACAACCTTCCCCTACAGGCTCTGCGAGTGACCCCAACTGGGTAATCCCATGCACTGGGTTGAAAAATCAAACGCACAGATTTAAGAGGAAGTGTGTAAACAAGAGCTTGGGAAGCTGTGCGAACTCGCAGGGCTCCACCTTCCAGATCTGCCCGCAGTCTCTGCGCGCGCTTTGGCCCCTGGCACCAAGTAGCCGGCAGGCTGGCAAAATCTGAGGCTGCCCCTTTGCATCCAGTCCAACTATGGGCTTATTTGTAGTGTTCCCTTCTGCCAGCAGCCCTGCGTGAGCCATTCCCCACTTGCGGGTCATGCTGGCCCCAACGGCCACGGACTTTGTGGGGCGCAGATTTCCCACCCCCCAGGCACGCGCATTCCTCTCTCCAACCTGAATTGCAAACCGCACCTTTGGGGGAAGTCTAACTTTTCCGTGGGGGGAAGCAGGGCTCGTCTGAGTTCATGTAGTCCCGCTGCTTGAGAGCCGTTGCCTCCAGGTTAGTATCCGATCTCTGGATGCCGGTAACAGCCACTCAAGATGGCGCGGTCTCGCGGCTGAGCCGGCGCCCCGGGGGAGGTTTCAGCCTCAATCACTAACCGTCCCCTTTTTCTAGGAGTTCTCTGTCTTTCCTGGCTGCAGACTGTCTCTCAGCTGAATCTCCTCTGCTTATTTGGGCTGTATGTTACCCATTTCAGCTGCTCGCCCTTATCTGCTCCGGGACAAAGCACCGACACATCCGTCTAAACCTCTGCCATTTTCTCAAAAAAACAGAAGAATTTTCTATGTTCATTGTCACTAGATTCTTTCATTATATTTACTTTCAACCTACTCCAATTAGGTTTAACACGCCATGGAAACTGCTCTTGGTATAATTACCAATTACTTTTGTCTTGTAGATCCAAACTACTTTGTAGTCTTCTTACTGTCAGTAACCTTTGATTTGGTTGTTCATTTCAACACTCCCCTAGGCATCCATGAACTTACATGCTTTTGATTTTCCTCCCACCTCACTGGTCATTTCTTCAGCCTCCTGTGGTGAAATCTCCTTTGCCTTATCTTCCAATATTGTAGTGTCCCAGGGTTCTATATCTATATTTTTCCCTTTCTCACAAATTATCTCACATATTCCAATAGCTTTACATATTATTCGCAAGATCATAGAATCTTCTGAGATTCATGCCCTTGTGTACTCCTTCCATATCATATCAGGGTTGGCCTGTGTGACCAAGAGAAGTGATAATATTAGTTGCTAAAACTAGGTCATCGTGTGGTTTTTGCCTTTTGTTCTCTCTTGGATTGCTTGTACTGGGGGAAGCTAGCTATCGTTAGGACAGCCAAGCAGCCTACAGAGTGGCATGGGGTGAGAAACTGATGCCTCTTTCCAATAGCCATGTAGGTGAGCCATCTTGGAAGTGGATTCTTACACCCCAGTCAGACGACTGCAGCCCCAGCTGACATCTGTTTTAAAAACTATGTTTTTATTTTTTGAGAGAGAGATGAAGGGAGAGGGAGAGGGAGAGAAACATCAATCCGATGACTCTTGCACACATCCTGCCAGGGGATCCAGCCCGCAACACGGGCATGTGCAAGGATAGCCATTACTTACTGGTTCAGAGGTTGATTCTCAACCACTGAGCCACACCAGCTAGGTGTCACTTGATATTTTAGCAGCTATTTTACTTTATTTTATTTTGCAAGTTCAGGTCTTTATTTCAAGGTGCCACCTGGATAAGTTATGAGGGTAATACCGCACAATCAAGGAGACTGCCAGTTCTCCTAAAAGGATTTAAAAAGCAGAAATTACAATGATTTGGACTGTGAAAAGAGAGAGACAAGCTAATTTATTCTGGAATTAAAATCAGGTTGTTGCTATTTTAATATCAATACCAGGGCAACAAAGAGCAAGCACAGAAATGAAAAGAATGAAAGATATTTTAGAAGTTAATTTTTTTTAATATATGAATAAAGTTTCATTGGAATGGAGCCATGCTCATTCATCAAAGTATTGTTTTTTTTATTAATCCTCACCTAAGGATATTGTTTACATTGACTTTTAGATAGTGGAAGGGAGGGGGAGAGACACACAGAGAGAAACATTGATGTGAGAGAGACACATCGATTGTTGCCTGCTGCATTCGCCCCTGACCAGGGCTGGAGATTGAGCCTGCAACCAAGGTACATGCCCTTGACTGGAATTGAATCCAGGATCCTTAAATCTGAGGGCTGATGCTCTATTCACTGAGACAAACCAGCTAGGGTCATCGAAGTATTTTATATATATATTAGAGGCCCAGTGCACAAATTCATGCATGGGTGGGGGCCGATCAGGGTGGGCCGGCCTGGAAGAGGGGCTCGGGCAGTTGGTGGGTGAGCCCTGCCCCCTGGTTGAACTCCTGGTCGAGGGGACAATTTGCATATTACCCTTTTATTATATAGGAGAATATAT
>NW_005871093.1:651341-675790 GCF_000147115.1 Myotis lucifugus
GAGGAAAGGGAGAGGGAGAGAGAGATAGAAACATCAATGATGGGAGAGAATCATTGATCGGCTGCCTCCTGCATGTCCTCCACTGGGGATCGAGCCCACAACCCCCGGCATGTGCCCTTGACGGGAATCGAACCTGAGACTCTTGAGTCCACAGACCGATGCTCTATCCACTGAGCCAAACAGGCTAGAGTTGTCTGTTTGGTTTTTTAAATCAGAACATTTAATGCATGACTAATCATTGAAATCCTTAAGATGAACTGGGTGATGCAACAGCTGCCCATGGGTTTAGGTGTTGTTCCTTCGTGGATCCATGCCCGAATCTGCGGTGTACAATTTTTAGGTGCCTCATTTGACCAGTCCTGGTGGTATTTCATCTCTAGCCTTGGCACTCATAAGGTAGTAGGAAATTCAAAAGCATCTAAGGTCATGGAAGCCTAGGGGAGTGTTGAAATGAACAACCAGATCCAAAGGCTATACTTTCTCTTCTGTTTGGCAGGGTAGCCACTTTGGCACAGGGAGACTTCTGAAGGGGGTAGGTGTCAGGGCCACAGCAGCGGCACAACACAGGTGTCTTATTGCGATGCTTTCTGAATGATGATGGTCCCTATCTTATCTCACTTCTGTGGCCAAAACCAAACAGCTCCTTGGCACTGTTTAAAGAGATTCATATCCTGCAGTTGCAGGAGGACATATTGAAAATGGGGTCAAGTACTCTGAACCGTAAGGTGCCAGTTCTGCTAGAGTGTGGATCTAGGAACTGGGATGTGGACATTTGATGGTTCTACCTGAAAATTTTGAACTCCCAGATTTACCTGAATCCTCTGATGTGTTAAAGAAGCTCTACCTCCTTGGAAGTAGCCTCCTTTTGACAGAAACCACAGGTGAAGATGTCACCTGAGGACGCTGGCTCACAAAGATGTCCTCCTCCAGATCCAAACTTGCCCCCTCACCTCTCCTCCAGATTAAAAACTGGGCCAGGACTCAGCACAGCGTGCACAGGGGACTACAGGACCCCCTCTGAGGAAACAGCTCCCTCGATGAAAGAACTGCAGGGTCTGGATAACCTGCACTGACAGAAAGGGGGAAACGTGGGAAGGAGCGGATTGAGTATGTCAGACCAGGCTGGGGAACAGAAAGGTGGGTAAGATGTTTATGTCTTGGGGTGGGGTCACCTGGAATTTAATGTCCTGGGAAGGATATTTAGAATCGATCATATTACATACACACCTGGAAGTTTCCTCAACTCTCTCTTCTTTTTAAATGTTCAATTATCATTGATATACACTACTGTATTAGTTTTAGGTGTACACCCACTGATTAGACCTTATAATACTAAGTGATCATCCTGATAAACTCACACCCATTAGATGCCATACATAATTATTAGAATAGTATTGACTATATTCCCCATGCGGTACTTTACATCCTCCTGACTATTCTGTGACAACCAATTGGTACTTTAAAAATATATATATATAAATTGATTTTATTGATAGAGAGCTAGAAACATCGATGAGAGAGAAACATCGATCAGCTGCCTCCTGCACACCGCCCACTGGGGATGTGCCCACAACCAAGGTACATGCCCTTGACTGGAATCGAACCTGGGACCCTTCAGTCTGCAGGCCGACGCTCTATCCACTGAGCCAAACCGGTCAGGGCCAATTTGTACTTCTTAATCCCTTCACCTTTTACATCCATCTCCCAATACCCCCTCCCATCTGGCAGCCGTCAAAATATTCTCCATAACTATGAGTCTGCTTCTGTTCTGCTTGTTCTTTTATTTTGTTTTTTCAATTCAATTGTTGATAGATATGTAGTTATTGCCATTTTATTGTTAATATTTCTTTTCTTCTTTTTATATATTTTTTATTTTTTAAGAAATATATTTTATTGATTTTTTGCAGAGAGGAAGGGAGAGGGATAGAGAGTTAGAAACATCCATGAGAGAGAAACATCGATCAGCTGCCTCCTGCACACCCCCTACTGGGGATGTGCCCGCAACCAAGGTACATGCCCCTGACCTGAATCGAACCTGGGACCTTTCAGTTGGCAGACCAACGCTCTATCCACTGAGCCAAACCAGTTAGGGCTCTTCTTTATTTTAACGATTTTTGCTTTTATTTATTTTTAGAGAAGTAGAAGGGGAGAGAGAGAGAAAGAGAGAGAGAGAGAGAGAGAGAGAGAGAGCGAGAAAGAGAAACAGTGATTTGTTTTTCCACCTATCCATGCATTCAGTGGTTTATTCCTGCTGTCCCCAGATCAGGGATCGAACCCACAACTTTGGTTTATTAGACCGGCGCTGCAACCAACTGAACTACCTGGCCAGGGCAAGTAGTTCTTCTAAAAATGACACTTTAACATTTTATATAATACTGGTTTGATGGTGATGAACTCCTTTAGCTTTTTTTTTTTTTTTTTTTGTGTGTGTGTGTGTCTCGGAAGCTTTTTATCTGTCCTTTGATTCTAATGGTAGCTTTGCTGAATAGAGTGATCTTGGTTGTTGGTCCTGCCTTTTCATCACTTTGAATATTTATTGCCAATCCCTTTTGGCCTGCAAAGTTTCTGTTGAGAAATCAGCTGACAGTGTTATGGAAACTCCCTTGTAGGTAACTATCTGCTTTTCTTTTCTTTTTTTTTCAATTTATTTATTGTCTAAAGTTTTACATATGTATCCTTTTTCCCGTTTGAACGCGCCCCCCGCCCCCCAACCATTCCCACCCGGGGCAAGCTCCCACTGCCCCAGGGTCTGTGTCTATTGGTTATGCTAATATGCATGCATACAAGTCCTTTGGTTGCTCTTTAACAGCCCCCTCCCCTGCCATTTGTCTCTGGATCTATTCTTATTCATCAAATTATGTTGATCATTATATCCCACATATGAGTGAGATCATGTGATATTTACCTTTCTCCAACTGGCTTATTTCGCTTAGCATAATGCTCTCCAGTTCCATCCATGCTGTTGCAAATGGTAAAAGTTCCTTCTTTTTTTATTGTGGCGTAGTATTCCATTGTGTAGATGTACCATAGTTTTTTATTGTTTTTATTTTTTATTTTTTAAAAAATATATTTTATTGATTTTTTACAGAGAGGAAGGGAGAGAGATAGAGAGTTAGAAACATCGATGAGAGAGAAACATCGATCAGCTGCCTCCTGCACATCTCCTACTGGCGATGTGCCCGCAACCAAGGTACATGCCCTTGACCGGAATCGAACCTGGGACCTTTCAGTCCGCAGCCAATGCTCTATCCACTGAGCCAAACCGGTTTCGGCAATGTACCATAGTTTTTTAATCCAATCATCTGCTGATGGGCACTTAGGTTGTTTACAAATCTTAGCTATTCTAAATTGTGCTGCTGTGAACATAGGGGTGCATATATCCTTTCTGATTGGTGTTTCTGGTTTCTTGGGATATAGTCCTAGCAGTGGGATCACTGGGTCAAATGGGAGTTCCATTTTTAACTTTTTGAGGAAATTCCATACTGTTTTCCACAGTGGCTGCACCAGTCTGCATTCCCACCAGCATTGCAAGAGGGTTCCTTTTATTCCACATCCTTGCCAGCACTTGTCATTTGTTTTGTTGATGATAGCCATTCTGACAGATGTGAGATGGTATCTCATTGTTGTTTTGATTTGCATCTCTCAGATGATTAGTGACTTTGAGCATGTTTTCATATGTCTCTCGGCCTTCTGTATGTCCTCTTTCGAAAAGTGTCTATTTAGGTCCTTTGCCCACTTTTTGATTTGGTCATTTATCTTCCTTTGGTTAAGTTGTATGAGTTCTCTGTAAATTTTGGAGATTAAACCCTTATCTGAAATATCATTGGCATATATGTTCTCCCATTCAGTGGCTTTCTTGTCGTTTTGTTGATGTTTTCTTTTGCTGTGCAGAAGCTTTTAATTTTAATGTAGTCCTATTTGTTTATTTTCTCTTTAGTTTCCATTGCCCTAGGAGCTGTGTCAATAAAGATAATGCTACAACATATGTCTGCTATTTTGCTGCCTATGGAGTCTTGTAGGATTTTTATGGTTTCCTGTCTTACATTTAAGTCCTTTAGCCATTTTGAGTTTGTTTTTGTGTATGGTGTAAGTTGGTGATCTAGTTTCTTTTCTTTTTCTTTTTCTTTTTTTTTCTTTTTTTGCATGTATCTGACCAAATTTCCCAGCACCATTTATTGAAGAGACTGTCTAGACTCCACTGTATGCTCTTGCCTCCTTTGTCAAATATTAATTGAGCATAATGGCTTGGGTCCATTTCTGGGTTTTCTGTTCTGTTCCATTGGTCTATGTGTCTGTTCTTATGCCAGTACCAGGCAGTTTTGAGAACCATGGCTTGGTAATATAGCTTGATATCTGGTATTGTGATCCCTCTAATTTTGTTCTTCTTTCTCAGGATTGCCGTGGCTATTCCAGATGAATTTTAGGAGAGTTTGTTCTAGATCTTTGAAGTATGACATTGGTATTTTAGTGGGGATTGCATTGAATCTGTAGATTGCTCTGGGTAGTATGGACATTTTAATGATGTTGATTCTACCAATTCATGAACATGGTATGTTCTTCCATTTGTTTATGTCTTCCTCCATATCTTTTTTCAATGTCATGTAGTTTTCTGAGTACAGGTCTTTTACCTCCTTAGTTAAGTTTATTCCTAGGTATTTTAATTTTTTTGGTGCAATGGAAGATGGGATTGTTTTTTTCGTTTCTCTTTCTGTGAGTTTATTATTGGTGTACAAAAAGGCCATAGATTTCTGGGTGTTAAATTTGTATCCTGCTACATAGCTGAATTCATTTATTAGGTCTAGTAGTTTTTTTATGGAGTCTTTGGGGTTTCCTATGTATAGTATCATGTCATCTGCGAATAAGGACAGTTTTACTTCTTTTCCAATTTGTGTGATGACCCACGTCCCGTGTGGTTCAGGGTTCGGTCTCTGGCGAAGGGCCATGTGCAAATGACAGAGATGAGACAAGAAATAATAAGTTGGAAATTGGGGAGCCAGGCGGGAGCTCATTGCAAGAAGAAGGACTCCACTGTGCTCAGGCCTGGCCATCCTTTTATTCAGTTTGGTATACACCTATAGCCCTTAGGCAGGCAATTTCCAGTGACAGACTATCTTATCAGTAAGGATTTACATGACTATCTGGTCGGGAAATTGCTTCAGCTACCATTGTCTCCACTAAACAGTCTGTGCATAGCTCTGACCTTTGCCAGGGCTCAAGGTTCACCAGCATTCCGGGCTCCTTGTCCACACCTCTCTGCTAGTAAGACAATGGGCGGCTTCCCACAAATTTGGATGCCTTCTATTTCTTCTTCTTGTCTGATTGCTATGGCTAGCACTTCCAGTACTATATCGAACAGGAGTGGTGAAAGTGGGAATCCCTGTCTTGTTCTCGTTCTCCAGGGAAATAAGTTTAGTTTTTGCCCATTGAGTATGTTGTTGGCTGTAGGTTTGTCACATAAGGCTTTTATTATGTTGAGGTATGATCCCTCTATTCTCACTTTGCTGAGTTTTTATCAAGAAAGGATGTTGGATTTTACCAGATGCTTTTTCTGCATCAATTGATATGATTACTATCTGCTTTTCTCTTGTTGCTTTTAAGATTCTCTCTTTGTGTTTAACCATTTGTATTTTAATTATGATGTGTCTTGGAGTGGGCCTCTTTCGGTTCATCTTGTTTGAGACTCTCTGTGCTTTCTGGAGTTGTATGTCCATTTCCTTCACCGAATTAGGGAAGTTTTCCACCATTATTTTTTTCAAATAGGTTTTAAATTTTTTGCTCTCTTTCTCCTCTTTCCGGCACCCTCATGATGTGCATGTTGAGATGCTTAAAATTGTCCCAGAGGCTCCTTACACTACCCTCATTTTTTAAAATATTTTTTTCGTTTTGATGTTCTGATTGGGTGTTTCTTGCTTTCTTATATTCCAAATCGCTGTTTTGATTCTCAGCTTCATCTATTGACTCTATTGTTGATTTTCTGTAACATATTCTTCATTTCAGTTAACGTATCCTTCATTTTTGACTGAAAAAAATTTTTTTTAAATAGGTAATGTCCATTTATTTATTTATTTATGTATGTATGTATGTATGTATGTATTTTCTGAGAGAGAGAAGCATCAATTTGTTGTCCCACTTATTCATGCATTCATTGGTTAGTTCTTGCATGTGTCCTTATTGGGATCGAACCTGCAACCATGGCATATCTGGATGATTCTTTAACCAAGTGAGCTGCTTGGCCAGGGCCAGAAGAATTTTCTATGTTCATTGTCACTAGATTCTTTCATTATATTTACTTTCAACCTACTCCAATTAGGTTTAACACGCCATGGAAACTGCTCTTGGTATAATTACCAATTACTTTTGTCTTGTAGATCCAAACTACTTTGTAGTCTTCTCACTCTCAGTAACCTTTGATTTGGTTGTTCATTTCAACACTCCCCTAGGCATGCATGTACTTACATGCGTTTGATTTTCCTCCCACCTCACTGGTCATTTCTTCAGCCTCCTGTGGTGAAATGTCCTTTGCCTTATCTTCCAATATTGTAGTGTCTTTATCTATATTTTGAAGTAGAGAAAGGGTTCTTTATCTATATTTGCCCTTTCTCACAAATCATCTCACCTATTCCAATAGCTTTATATATTATTTGCAGGCTCATAGAATCTTCTGAGATTCATGCCCTTGTGTACTCCTTCCATATCATATCAGGGTTGGCCTGTGTGACCAAGAGAAGTGATAATATTAGTTGCTAAAACTAGGTCATCGTGTGGTTTTTGCCTTTTGTTCTCTCTTGGATTGCTTGTACTGGGGGAAGCTAGCTATCGTTAGGACAGCCAAGCAGCCTACAGAGTGGCATGGGGTGAGAAACTGATGCCTCTTTCCAATAGCCATGTAGGTGAGCCATCTTGGAAGTGGATTCTTACACCCCAGTCAGACGACTGCAGCCCCAGCTGACATCTTTTTTAAAAAATATGTTTTTATTTTTTGAGAGAGAGAGGAAGGGAGAGGGAGAGGGAGAGAAACATCAATCCGATGACTCTTACACACACCCTGCCAGGAGATCCAGCCCGCAACCCGGGCATGTGCAAGGATAACCATTACCTACTTGTTCAAAGGTTGATGCTCAACCACTGAGCCACACCAGCTAGGTGTCACTTGATATTTTAGCAGCTATTTTACTTTATTTTATTTTGCAAGTTCAGGTCTTTATTTCAAGGTGCCACCTGGATAAGTTATGAGGGTAATACCGCACAATAAAGGAGACTGCCAGTTCTCCTAAAAGGATTTAAAAAGCAGAAATTACAATGATTTGGACTGTGAAAAGAGAGAGACAAGCTAATTTATTCTGGAATTAAAATCAGGTTGTTGCTATTTTAATATCAATACCAGGGCAACAAAGAGCAAGCACAGAAATGAAAAGAATGAAAGATATTTTAGAAGTTAATTATTTTATGTATATAAATAAAGTTTCATTGGAATGGAGCCATGATCATTCATCAAAGTATTGTTTTTTTGTTAATCCTCACCTAAGAATATTGTTTACATTGACTTTTAGATAGTGGAAGGGAGAGGGAGAGACACATCGATTGTTGCCTTCTGCATTCGCCCCTGACCAGGGCTGGGGATTGAGCCTGCAACCAAGGTACCTGCCCTTGACTGGAATTGAACCCAGGATCCTTAAATCTGAGGGCCGATGCTCTATTCACTGAGTCAAACCAGCTAGGGTCATTGAAGTATTTTATATATATATTAGAGGCCCAGTGCACAAATTCATGCATGGGTGGGGGCCGATCGGGGTGGGCTGGCCGGGAAGAGGCGCTCGGGCAGTTGGCGGGTGGGCCCTGCCCCCTCGTCAAACTCCGGTCGAACTCCTGGTGGAGGGGACAATTTGCATATTACCTTTTTATTATATAGGATATATATTTATATTTATATTTATATTTATATTTATATTTATATTTATATTTATATATATATATATACTTATTTCAGGGAGGAAGGGAGAGGGAGAGAAAGATAGAAACATCAATGATGAGTGAGAATCATCAATCGGTTGCCTCCTGCACACCCCCTACTAGGGACTGAGCCCACAACCCAGGCATATGCCCTGACCTGAATTGAACCGTGACCTCCTGGTTCATGGATCAATGCTCACCTACTGAACCAGACCAGCTTGTTTTCTTGACAAGATCTAAAAATAATCTCTAAAATCTGAGTGTCTTAAAAAACCCTCCCCACCTTCTAGAAATACTTCTAAGGATAGTTTTGTTGTTTTTTTTTAATTGTTTAAAACAGTGTTCTCAACCTTGGCTGTACATTAGAATCACCTGGGAATCTTTTTAAAATCCTGATTTCTGGGCCTCATCTGGAGAACCACTGGTTTAAAACAAGCTCTCTTGCCCTAGCCGGTTTGGCTCAGTGGATAGAATGTTGATCTGCAGACTGAAGGGTTCCGTTTTTGATTCCTGTCAAGGGCATATACCTTGGTTTAGGCTCAATCCCCGACCCTGGTCAGGGCCTGTGTGGGAGACACCCAATCGATATGTCTCTCTCACATCAATGTTCCTCTCTCTGTGTCTCTCCCTCTTCCTTCTACCCTCTCTAAAGCATCAATGGAAAAATATCCTTGGGTGAGGATTAACAAAAAACCATACAAGCTCTCTTGAGGTATAGTTTACATATAATAAAATGCACACTCATTCTCAGTGTACAGTTTGATAATGTGTGGCGAATGTATACACCTACGTACCTACCACTATTACCAAAATACTACAGAATTTTCCCAATACTTTGGGCAGTTCCCTCCTGATCCTTACCAGTCAATCCTAACTCACTCCTGACCCCAGGCAATCACTGTTCTGCTTTGTGTCCAATTTCTTTCTTTCTTTTTTTTCTTTTCTTAAAAATATTTTTTTGATTTCAAAGAGGAAGGGAGAGGAAGAGAGGGATAGAAACATCAATGATGAGAGACAATCATTGATCGGCTGCTTCCTGCCCGTCCCCCACCAGGGATCGAGTCCGCAACCCGGGCTTGTGCCTTTGACCAAATTGAACCTGGGACCCTTCAGTCTGCAGGCCTATGCTCTATCCACTGAGCCAAACCGGCCAGGGCTGTGCCTAGTTTCTTTCACTCAGCATAATAATTTTGAGAATCTCCATGTTGCTGCGAGTATTGGTATTTCATTTCCAAGACCTATTTTTAGTAACAAAAAATAGAACAAGTTTCAATTCTGGACAGAATTGTCATAAATATTCTCTATTTCATTCAGATAAGATTCTTTGAATCAGTTTTATGACATGGAATGGTATCCACACCTCTGAAGCTGCTGGAAAGAGGAGCATTTCCTTCTGAAATAAGCTAGTCAGAGAAAGACAAGTATCACATGTGACTCTAATGAACAAAATAAACTGATGACAAATAGAGACATGGAAGCATGGAACAGACTGATGAATCTCAGAAGGAAGGGGGGTGGGGACAGAGGAAAGAGATTAACCAAAGACTTATATGCATACTAGTGGCCTGGTACATGGATTCGTGCACATTGAAAGGAAATTAATTAGAAGAAATATTTTAATATCGCTATTCGCCCGTTCTCTATAATAGAAGTGTCAACCAAATTCATGATTGACAATGACAGATCAAAACACACGCGTGGGATTGGCACCAGTGAGAGCTTTATATGTATCGCGCATTCGAGAGTCAATGTAGCCTTTTATATATAGAGAGTAAACTTGCTTAATTAGACCTGCTTTCTGATGTAGCTAAACTTCTTCCAGCCCAGTGAAGCACCCCAACTTTTCTTTCAGGTAATTGTCAGCAACACAGCAGTAAATATCAACACGAAGCAGATTATTATTGTAGATCACGCAAGGAGAACAAAGGGTAAAATATTTAACTGTAGCAGTGTTTGACTATATTCTGTGCAGTGAGAAAACCTGAAGTGATTTTCAAGTTCCACCATTTCTTACTTCTTTTCAGTCAGGTCAAGTTTCTAAGCTTTCTAAATCTTCATTTTCCAGCTAATGAAAAGAAAATAGGATTCCACCGAGTCTCCGATCTACCTACTCCAGGACTTCTGTGATAATCAAATGAGATGAGGCAAGGGAAAACGCTTCACAGACATTTGGTTAAAGTGTAAAATGTTTCCACCTGGCTATAAAGCAAGTCATATTCCTGGGCTGTAGAAACTCCAAGGAGGTAGTCACTAGGGAGAGGAAGCCAAGTGTTGCTACGTGACATCATTACCCGGTGTCCACAGCCACCGTGTCCGGGCTGGACTGGGCTGTGGGCCACAGTTTGCACCATGGGGTCTTGGCAGCGTCAGCTGCAATTTAGTGGGCTGTCGCTCCAGGGTGGTGGCGGGGCCTTTGTCCCACTTGGGGGAAGCTGAATGTTGCTTTGTGGGCCAGTGCATGTCATGGCAGCTCCTGTGTTGAGCGTCTGCCCCCTGGTGGTCAGTGTGCATCATAGCGGAAGGTTGGACAGTCGGACACTTAGCATATTAGCCTTTTATATAGAGAGATTTATATAGGGAGATTTGAAGGATGGAGTCACTTTGCTGCTATTTGACTCTAAGTAAGTGTGGATGGGAACAAGGTTCTATGGGAAGTAACCTCACAAAGTGATCTGATCATAAATTCCTAACTACCCAGGTCATGGTGGGTAGTCACACCCCAGGCATGCAACTTTTAATAAAAGGTTCATCTTTGCCTTAAGCAAGCCCTGTCCATTGTTTTGTGCATGTAGGTTAACGCACCTTTGAAATAAGTATAACCACCCTCAAGAGAGCACATAATTGTTAATTATCCTGTCATCCAATCTCCTTCTTGCCTTCTCCCACCTTCATGTGATTTTCCTTACATTCCATCCTTAATTTCAAATGCATAGAAGAAACTGCAAAACTGTCATTCTCTGGAGCTTTGGGGATCCTGCTTCCTGGCAATTGTCATCAGTTTTGGTTCAAATTCTCTACAGGTTTGGACGTTCTTAATGTCAATATAAGTCTGTCTTGAGCTACTTTTCTCTATACTTTCCCCATCCCTCAGTGGGGTTCTAACTGGCGCACCTGCTCCTCTGGCCCAGAAATACTTTCCCAGGCTTATCTTGGAGGCTGCCATGCTCTTTCTCCCGTTCTCTGAGCTTAGTTCAGATGCCAGCTCTTTGTTTCCTCAGTCAGAAGGAACCTCTCCCTTCTCCATCCTCCTGGTTCAGCAGCTGTTACTACATTTGTAGCAGGGGTGAGCTGGAGTCCTGGCTGCCTGGCCTGCGCCAAACTGTGACTCTCTGGCATCGGATCTACCTCCTTGTTCTCTAACCACAATGATGTGGGCCCTCACCCCACAGGGTATCACTTGGGTATAGGTGATCTGGGGCACGTGGATGCGCCAACTGGATTTCTACTGCTTGATGACAATAATAACAGTAGCCCGCATTAGCTAGCATGTACTAAGGGATTCTTACAGCTCCAAGACTATACAATGGAGTTATTCTTCCTCTGCTACAGATGAGGAAACTTAGAGAGGTGGAGTGACTTGCCTAAGGTAACACATGCAAAACTACATTTACCATTGTTGATGGCACATCACTCCTTCTCCCAGATTGCCCTGCATTCAAAGGACCTTCTGATGTCTAGGACAGGAAATAATAGACTATGCTCCCCCTGGTGGAGGGATGCAGCAACACACAATGTCCCTGCAAAGATGGGAGGGTTACTGCCTTGAGCACTACAAGCAAGTCACAGGACGCTCAGCTGATCGGAAGATGAGTTTAGACTTCCTTTTACACTTTCCCCCAATAGATAAATGTTATTGCATTTTTAAAATACGACAAGTAGGGGTTGAGGGTCATCTACCATCTTCTTTGTAGCTAGACAACTCTTAGATCTTATACATGGGCTAGCTGATTGGTTTCTTTTTCAGAGACATAGATAACATCTAACATTTTTCTGATATCCTTGTGTTTAACTGCTGTGGCTTGCTGAATCTAAGCAGCTGAGTTTGATACAAGTTCGATGCCACTAGCTTCACTAACTTTCTGGACTTGAGATATTGAATGAACAATGCTTGGCCCCATATGAACACTACAGGTAGATTTTTTATTTCAGATAGATTTTTTTTTATACAAAAATGATCAGATTTCAATAAGAGCCCCACTCTCCTGAACAGAGACGTTGATAGGGAAGTGAGCATTCACCGACCTCATCCTGTAAAGGAGGCCCAGGGAGCACCCTCAACCATGTGCCTTGACTCCAGACTGTGTGAACTATGGCCAGTTTCTTTCTCTTCCCCACTGTTTGTCAACTCGGAGCCTCTTCCTTTTATTTCCAAGGAGGCCGAGTTCTACATTGACGAAGTCCCTTGCAGAATGATCTCATCAAGAAACTCTGTATCCGCCCAAGCCGGTTGAGCAGTGGTTAGAGCACCAACCCTTGGAGGGCTGAGGGTTTGATTCCCAGTCAAGGGCACGTACGTACCTCACACCTCGGTTGCAGGTTCCATCCCGGGCCCTGGTCAGGGCACAAGCGGGAGGTAACCAACGATGTTTCTCTCTCCCCGCCCCCCCCTCCCTTCCACGCTACAAAAATCAATGAAAAAAATATTCTCACTCCTCAATAAGGATAAAAAAAACCCACTCTGTACCTATTAGCTATCTATCTTTCTATCCCTCACACCCAGCCCTAAGCAACCACTAATCTTTTTGTCTGCATAGATTTGCCATTATGGATGTTTCACATAAATAAATTATATAATATATGGTCTCTTACCTCTTACATATTTTGAAATTAAGTGTGTTTACATTGTAATTTTGCTTTGTACCACAATTAGTTGGAATCAGTGTTTTTTAGCCCTGTGATTTTATACGTTTTTAAAGATTAGCAGAACATTACAGCAAATCCAGAGTTAAATTTTATCATCCCTTCCCGGAAGAGAAGCCCAGAGGCTCTATTTCTCAAGGAAACAAAATGAAAAGGAGTACAAATAGCCACCGAGGGAGTTAGGACATTTCGACCTTTTATTGAAGATTTTACCATCTAGGCCCCTGATCCCCAGGTCCTGCCTGCCCTGGGGTCTGAGCTCACCTTTGAGATGAAAAAGGCTGGGCGACGGATGGGTCAGGGCTGTCTCCTGCCCATTTCCAGACTGTGGGGCTGCCCTGTCAGTAGGAAAGATGCCTGAGGACACCCAGAGGTCACTCAAAGGGGCAAGGGTGAAGGAAAGAGAGGAATGTCCCATCTGCTAGAGGAAGCAGCAGTTATTGGAGCAAGGACTAAAGATGAGGCATTTGCTTGGCTGGTGTGGCTCAGTGGTTGAACATCAACCTATGAACCAGGTCATGGTTTGATTCTCTGTCAGGACACATGTGGGCTTGATCCCGTGTGGAGCATGCAGGAGGCAGCCAATCAATGATTCTCTATCATCATTGATGTTTCTATCTCCCCCTCTCCCTTCCTCTCTGAAATCAATTTTAAAAATATATATATATATATTAGAGGCCCGGTACATGAAATTCATGAGGGGGGGTGAAATTCATGGTGGGGGGTCCCTCAGCCCGGCCTACACCCTCTCCAATCTGGGACCCCTCAGGGGATGTCTGACTGCCGGTTTAGGCCCATAAACTGATCCTGCAATCCAGGACCACTGGCTCCTAACCACTCACCTGCCTGCCTGCCTAATGCCCCCAACTGCCCTCCCCTGCTGCCCTGCTGGCCTGGTCGCCCCCAACTGCTCTCCTCTGCCAGCCTGATCTCACCCCCGACTGCCCTACACTGCTGGCCTGATCTTGCCCCCAACTGCCCTACACTGCTGGCCTGATCGCCCCTAACCCTCTGCCAGCCTGATCTCGCCCCTAATTGCTCTCCTCTGCCAGCCTGATCTCACCCCTAACTGCCTCTGCCTTGGCCTCCACTACCGTGGCTTTGTCCAGAAGGAAGTCGGACATCCGGAAGATGGCCGGTTGCCTGGTCTAATTAGCAAGTTACCCTTTTATTGCTATAGATGAGGCACTTGCCAACAGGCCAGGCCAGCTCTTGAGGCTGCCTAGGGAGCCACAGGTACTTCAGGTGGGGATATTCTGCAAGGTCAGCCACAGGACAGGCATCTGCTAAGGTGGTATGTGGAAGCTCTGCCTTGGGTCTGACCCGAAGGAGGAAGCTTGTCAACCTGACCTACTCCTTCTGAGTTCACATCTAGAGGTCAACCACTTTCCCAGGAATCCCTTTCCCCAGCAAAAATCCTTTGTCTCAAATATTGGGTGGGACTCATACAACTCTGGGACATGACCCAGAAGTGAGCAGCTGTTGTAGTGTCAATCGTAAACTTAACCAAGTAGATGCTCTAAGTTAGAGGATGGCTCTGGAAACCTCCACATTCTCCTTGGACAATTTTAAGTGAGTTCAGAGGGTTGGGAGGACGTGCTCTGGCTGAGGGGGAGCAGAGAGGAGGCAGGAACGAAGGTCCAGTGTCAAAGGAAGACCTGGCTTATAGGAAGAGGGCAGGAGAGGAAAAACACAAAAAGGAGCTAAAATGGTAAGTTTCTGAAGTTGGGTTTGAAATAAGGACACAGTGACGAGATGCCTGCTGCTTGTTTTAATCCCATCTCCTCTGTCCGGGGAGCATGCTCTTCAGATTAGAAATGGAAGGAAAAATGTTGGTCAAGGAATCGAAAGCCCAGTGTAGTGCGCTGAATGGTGTCCCCTCCAAATTCAGTTCACCCCTTATCAGATGTATCGTTGGCGAATATATTCTCCCACTCAGTAGGTTGTCTTTGTTTTGTTGATGGTTCCCTTTGCTGTGCAAAAACTTTTTAATTTGATGCAGTCCCATTTGTTTTTTTCTTTTGTTCTCCTTAACCAAGGAGATAGATCAGAAAAAAATATTAGTAAGAGCAATGTGAGAGTTTACTGCCTATGTTTTCTTCTAGAAGTTTCATGGTTTCAGGTCTTACATTTACATCTCTAATCCATTTTGAGTTTTTTTCTTGTATATGCTGTAAGAAGGTGCTTTAATTACATTTTTTTTGCATGTATCTGTCCAATTTTCCCAATACCATTTATTGACTAGAGTATCTCTGCCCATTGGAGGAGGTGCCTTCTTATAACCTGTGTATGAAGCTTACCTAGTGCCAGGCATCGTACACCAACTATCCCTCAGGACAACGATACCCTGCAATTGTGCCTGATGGCCCAGGGGAGGTGGGTTAAGCGGGAAGAATGGGAGTAGGGGGGCCTCGGGGACCCTGGAAGGAAGGAGATAGACAGGGACTGACTGGTGAATGAAGCCCTCAGGTCCCAACAGGGCTCCAGGGAGGCCAGTCCTGCCAAGACACCCAGGACAGGAGGTCACTGTGATGCCCCCACCCCCCCACCCCCCGCCCAGTGAAGGGAAGAGGGGTCTGAGCAGGGCAGAGGCTCTGATGAAATGCAATGCCCACCGTGACTCGCCATCCTTGTCCAGTTTCTTCACCTCCTTGATGACCTCCACTGCCTCCCAACAGACCCCAGCATGCCCCAGGGAGGGAGTCAGGCTCGGCAGGAGACAGGCAGCAGCCTCCTCGAGGCGCACTTTATTGGGGAGCGGGGTGGGGGACCTAGGCCTGCTGGGCTCGAAGCAGCGCTCGCACCTGGCTGATCTGCCAGTCGACGCTGGAGCGGGCGGTGCCACCCAGGGCAGAATACTGCTCCACGCTGTGCCCGTAGTCCCACACCTGGCTCACGTCGCCCGAGAACAGGTGGCTGGGGAAAGGAAGGAGATGGGCTAGCGCAGCCCAGCCATGCAGCCTCAGGGACCTGGGAGGCAGCGGAGGGAGGGGAGGGGGCCGCACCTGATGGTCTGTAGCTCCTGCAGCGACAGCTGGTTGAGGGCGACCCCCTTGGTCTCCGCCATGAACACTGCTTTCCCAGAGGCCTCGTGGGCCTGGCGGAATGGCATCTGCAGGTGCCGAGCAGAGGGCAGCACTGAAGCAGGCTTCCTGGCTCCCTGCCCTGCTGTGGGTACCTGTGCCTCCCTAACCACCCCTACCCCTGGCCCTCCACCCCAGCCGCCCCACACTCACCCCTTTGCGGACCAGGTAGTAGGCGAGGTCAGTGGCCAGCATGTCAGGACTAAGAGCCTGCACCATGTTCTCACGGTGAATCTGGGGGTGTGGGTGGGGAAGTGGTGAGTCTTGGGGCCCTGGGGACACCAGGCCTGAAGCTGCCAGCTCCAAGCTTACCCCTCAGCCAGTATGTCTCCTGCCCTGGGCAGATCCACTCTTTCCCACCCTGTTTGCTCTCTCCGGCTCGAGCTGTCTTTTCATAATTATTGATAATTTGTAAGTGTGCTATAGGGGTTGCCGTTACGTTTCCAGAGTCCTTATCTTTAGTGCACATCAGAATCACCTGCAGGATTTATTACAAATACAGACCGCAGGGCCCCATCCCCGGAGTCGGATCCAGTGTTACTGGAATGAGGCCCAGAATTGCACTCTCTCAAGTTCCCAGGTGATGCAGACACTGCTGGTCCCAGAACCACTGCTTTAGACACATCCTGAACTAGTTAGGATTGAAATGATACGCAGATGGGGATCTGGTTCAAATAAGGGGGTGGGGTGAAGATAGCTGCCAAATCAAGAATGGCCAGGAGGTGGCTATTGCTGAAGCCGGGTGTTGGTACACAGGGGGTTATTACACATGTTCCCAACCGTTGCATAATGGAATTTCCCATAATAAAAAGAAATCTGGTCAGGCCAGGTGATGGGACCCCTTGAGTCTAACTACTTCCATAGTTTTGCCCCTCAAAGGCAGGACCAAGCACATGTCCCCTGCCTGCCCCTGCCCCAGGGCTTCTGGACCACCCACCCTAGCCTCCTCTCATGATCACCCTCTGCCCATCCCAGAGTTTAGGGACCGGGAGAGAAGATGCGTGTCTTACCTGCAACGTAGAGATGACGCCAGTGGCCACCTGGAGGACGGCACCCATGGTGTCTGACACTTCAAACACGGCTTCCTTGTCCTCCTGAGAGGGAGGCACGTGGCAGGAGGTGAGGGCTCAGCAGCCCCATCCCTCACGGAGGCATCCCCACTGCTTTCCACTGGGACCACTCAGCACCCCCCACACCCCACACCGAGGGAGAGGAGAGAGCTCTCAGGGTGGTCCGGGTCTGGGAGCACGGGATGGAGCGTGGCAATTCTGTGGGGCCCCTGCCTGGAAGTGCCAGGGCCCTGAGAACTGGTACGTGGCGTATATGCAGAGGGGCCCCTCCCCACCGCCCGCAGCCTCACACCTGTAAGTCCTTGTTGTAGGTGCTCGGAAGTCCCTTGAGGGTCATCAGGAGCCCAGCACACTGAGGGCAGAGTGAGGGTCAGGAGGCGGGACCTCGGAGCCCGCCCTGGAAGCTTCCCCAGGACCTCCCGGGTCAGCCAGAGGCTTTGCCCTGCTCCCTGCCCGTCTCACCCGTCCAAACACTCGGCCCGCCTTGCTCCGGATCAGCTCCAGGCTGTCCGGGTTTTTCTTCTGGGGCATCAGGCTGCTTCCAGTGCTAGGGACAGAGATGCTGGGGCTGAAGGGGCTCCTCTGCCCCGGGCTGCTCTGCTGGCTGGGGCGGAGAGGAAGGAAGCCATGTGGGGGCGCAGAGCGGGGCAGGGCAGCGCGCGGCCTTACCTGTAGGCATCGGAGAGCTGCACAAAGCTGAATTCCTTGGTGCCGTAGAGGATGAGATCCTCAGCCATCCTGCTGAGATGGGTCATGCACAGCGAGGCCCAGAACAGGAACTCGGCTTGTGGGAGGGGAGGGAAGGCAGGCTCTCGGGTCACCAGGCCTCCCTTGCTCTCCACCCGCCTGGAGAAGCTCCAGGTGGACCATATGGGAGGGGGAGGCAGCTGGAGAGGACGGGGACTGGGGCACAGAGACGGGGCACCGTGCAGGGGATGAGTGGGCTGGCCCCCAGGACTCACCCACAAAGTCTCGCTCACTGGTAGCATCCATGCTGTTGAGAGTGATGGCCCCAAATTTGAGTTCTGGACAAGGGGGAGAAGGGGAAGGCAATAGGGCTGGGCTGGTGGACAAGGATGGGCCTCCTCCACCCTGAACCAGGCTGCCCAGCCACCTCCCCATGGCCCCCTTTCAGGGAGGAGGAGTAGGGAGGGACAGGAGGTGAGGAGGGCCTCTTGTACGGGTCCCAGAGGGAGGCAGGAGCCCTGAGTGTACCCAGGGCCATGCACCTCTGTCACAGGCCTTCCCTTGCCGCTCTAACTTCAGTGTCCGTAGGTAACAGGATTCACCCAGACCCCTGCCCTCTCTCTGCAAGACCCCGGCAGAAGCTGATGGTGATCTCCCGAGGGTGGGCGGAGGGCTTACCTGTTCGGAGCAGCTCCCGGTCCACACCCAGAGGATTGCCTGCAATGGCCCCACTGCAGGGGCAGGGGATTCTGAGTGACCAGGGCTCCTGGAAAGCAGGCCCTGGCACATACACACCCAGAGTTGCATCCTGGTTGCCAGGGCTACGGCCAGTCAGCTTGGTGCCTGACACTTGTCCCCGTGCAGGGAATGGCAGGCTGTGGGTAACTGGCTGGCTCTCAGGGGCTTCTCTGGAGAGCTCGGGCCCTGCTCTGACACACTTGCTAGCTTGGTTGTCCACACCCTGAGAGAACTGGGTGTCCCTGCCAGATCCCGCCTGCCTATGTAGGAAGAACTCTGGATGGGAAGGCCGGTCCCCTCGGTCCTTGCTGGCTCCTCCTCTTCTGTCAATCCCCAAGGGCCATGCTGATTATGTGGCAGCAGCCCTGTCCCCACCCTCGGAGCACTGGGACCTCACTCACCTCCCCAGGGGCAGGACGTTGATCCGCTTCTGCACCTCCAGCAGCCTCTCAGAGTCTCTGGTCAGTGCCACGGCGTGGCTGTGGGAAGCCAGGGAACGGAAGGTCAGGGCAGCCAGGGGGCCTCCCCTCCATCAGGGCCCCTCCATCACCGTCCCACTCACCTCAGGATCCAGTGGCTCCAGCGGATGGGCTGAGCCCTCTGCAGGTGTGTGTACCCTGGGAAGAGGATGTCCCGTTCCCTGTGGGGGAAGAGTAGGGGCAGGGTGCCTGAGGGCCTGCCGGCCTGGCCCCTCCAGAAAACAGCAGGGCAGGTCTACCGGGACCTCCCTGCACGAGGGGTCGAGTGATCTCCGGGGGATAAATCATTGTAAGGGAACAGACCCAAGACCAAGCGTGGATTAGACCCTCCGCTCGGGTCTTTGCTACTCACAGCACAGCGGGTACCACCTGGCAGTGGGAGCCACGTCTGTGAGGGAGAAGCTCCCCAGGAGCCCAGAGAGCCGGGGGCCCTTCAGAGTGGGCGGGACAGAGGCCGAGTGCTGTGGGCGCTGGTTCTGGTTTGTTTTTTTTAGTAAACATTACTGAGGTGATGACTCACATACAATCCTCTCATTTGAAGTGTACAACCATCACCACGTCAATTTTAGAACCTTTCACTACCCCACAAGAGAAGGCCAGCACTCCTCAGCAGGCCCTCTTTCCTCCTCCGGCCCCCAAGGGTGATGGTGCTTGTGCCCTGGTTTGCCCCCAGGTGATGCGGTCTGTGAAACAGAGGTCACAGGGAGTTGGGGAAAAGGAGGGGTCAACCCTGTCCCTGACACCAAATAGGGACTTCTCAGTAGCCAAGGCACAGAAGCCAAAGCTTGGGGATGAGGCTGGTGGGAGGCAGCCTTTGGCTCTGTCCTTTGCCAGCGTGCTGGGCAGAAATGGGGACGAGGGGCACAGGCGGCTGGGGAGCGGCTCTGTCTGCCCCAGGCACGGCCGGCCCCCTTCCTCAGGCTTCAGGGCATCTGCCCAGTGCTTTAGCTTCCTGCTTGTGAATCCTCAAAGTGTGAGCTTGCCCCGCCTGCCGTGGGGTAAGGTATACTGCAAGAAATGCCCCACTCCTGCTGCTCTGCTCACTCAGTCCAGGAGCTCTGGGACCCCCTGCACCCCAAGGCCTGGCTCCCCTACCCTCTTCACCCCTGCCTCCTAGGGCTGGTATTCAAGCTGCCTGTCTCAGGGGAGAAGAGACCTGGCTGCCTTCATGCCCTTCTCTGCACCTAGGCGTCCCCAGGGGACTCACGCCTCTGCCCGGTCCACCATGGTTCTGATGAGCTCCCGGAGGAGGGCAGAGAGCGTCGAGCAGTTCTGCCGCATCCACAGCCTGAGATCTGTGACCACCTGTGGAGGGGAGGCGGCACTCAGGGAGACTGATGGGTGACTCCCCTGGGGAGCCAGGACAGCTGCTGAGCCCCAACGCTGCTGTCTGAGCTCCCCAAGGTTGGGCAGCACAGGGTGGGGGTGGAGGGGCTGGCGGCACCTGGTCGTTCCGACTTCGTCCTGTGTGCAGTTTCCCTGCGGTTTCACCAATGAGCTCCTAGGGGTGGAGGAGGCATGGGTCAGGGTCTGCTGCTCACGCCCGGTGGGGTCCGCCCAGGTGGACATGCTTCCTCCCTGCCCCGGAGTCCTCCCTCCCTGCCCCAGGGACCCCGGGTCCCGCCCAAGTCTCTGCCCTCTCTGCCCAGGCCTCCTGTTCTGAAGTCCCGCCCAAACTCTGCCAATGACGAAGTGAACAGACATTTGGTGCTTATGCTCAATGTGGCCCAGGGCAAGTGGAGAGGGAAGGCGGGGGCAGGGGGTGGGAGAGAGAGGAGGGAGGATGGCTCATACCTTGAGACGCCGCTCATTGGCTGTGTGGATGTCCTCATCGTTGGGATTTAGTTTGAAGGTGCCCTGGGCCCACTCCTCCGCCACCTGTAGTAGATGGCAGCCACCCAGGGTTCGGGTTGCCAGCCAGGGGCACCCAAGGGGGCCAACCCTTTTTCCCCCTCCCCCCTGTTCCTTGATTGCCCCGGGATGGGAGCGGAGTCCGGGAAGTCCTCCCCGCCGGGGGGGGGGGGGGGGGGGGGCTGTGCAGCCCCCACCCAAGGGAGCATCTCAGGCCCTATGCACCTTTGCCCATGAGCCACGGGGCATTCAGGATGAAGAGAGCCAGCGAGCTCTGTACAGGGGTAAAGGGCCCCTCTCTAGGTGCATAATCACCACAAAGGGATGTGAGAGGCTTAGGATGACACTGCAACCTGTGCTGGGGGATGCGGTGGGAGCCCGAGGCCACAGGAAGGGGCCCTCGGAAGGACCCTGGGGCATGAACAGTACCTTGTCCAGGCCGTGGAGTATCTTGTCCATCTCAGCCTTGGTGAGGAGCCCTGCCTTCTGCAGGCCCCGGCTATAGGCCTTGCTGCCTTGCACATCCACTTCCCACAGCTGCCGGTCGTAGGCGATGGACGCGTTGAACTTCTCCATGATGGGGTCCACGGCGCCCACAAACCGGCCGCCCCATAGCTTCCCGCTCTGGCCAGGAGAGCAGGAGCAATTAATCTCCCCGCCCTCCGCCAACCTGCAGGGCAGTGCCTCTCACAAAGGGCCCGCAGGAGGGTTATCAAGGTGATGGCAGTGGCAGCCAGCAAGCGGGCAGGATTATTCTCACTGGACAGATAAGGAAACTGAGGCTGAGAGAGAGGCAGGCACTTGCCCAAGGAGGAGTGTGGGAAGGTGGCTGGACAGTGAAGTTAGGGCTCTTTCCCACCACCTGACACTGCTCCAGGGAGACGGTGGCAGGGTACAAGGACCCCTGAGACCACAGCAGAACTTCTGCTACTGGCCAAGGTGGCATCCAGAGTTTGAATCAGCTCTGATGTACCAGTGATAATGATATAATCCTGGTAACGTCTCAGCTTACCAGGCACTGTTCTAAATGCTGGGCACGTACTGACAGCGACCCTCTGAAGTGGGCACCAATCTCTCCGGCACGGAGAGGGGGAAACTGAAGCCCAGAACAGTTATGTATCTTTTGCTCTCGCCAGGGGTGGCAGAGCCAGGACTGCCGTCCAGCAGTGTGAAGGCAGCCCGCGCACACTCTGAACCCACATTCCGCCAGGACCTCTGCTGGCTCTGCTATTCTGAACGTCTGCTGCAAGGACAGGCAGGGAGGCACCGAGGGACCCATCAGGCTCAAGTTACCTGCATCTCCCTCCCATCGCTCGGGGCAGGATCGAAGGTCCCATCTCCAAAACTTCTTTGGAGAGCACCTCCGACACACCTGTTATCACTGGCCTTCTAGGAGGTCACTAGCTGCCCCTCTGCCCCCAGGAGCCAAGGGCAGAGAGATGGGATAGAGACATCTGTTTTGAAAGAGGGCATAGGCCAGGGCATGGGACAGATGGGGGAGGGGTGCAGAACACCTTTGAAGCAGTCTGAGTACTCAGAGTGCCAAGGATTAGGAAGAGAGTGTGCCACGGTGGAGGTGTGGGTGGTACTTCTCTGGCATCTTTCCCCTGGAGTGGGGTTTAAATGGCCACTGGGGACATGTCCTCCTCTGTCCCTCTGTTAGCCACCTGACCATGACCACGTTATATAACCTCTCAAAGCCTCAGGATTGCCCCTCTATCGATTTGATAAAATTTGCCAAGTGCATACACAGCACAGTGCCTGCCACTCGATAAGGACTCAGTAAATTCTAGGTATTACTAAGGGAGCAGCCGAGGCCTGCGTGGGCCAGGGTGTGCCTTAGCTTGGTTCCTGTGTGCACCATGGGGCCTCCGCCACGCTCAGGCCCAGGCTGTGAGCTGACCCCTCAGTGCCCAGCAGCCTTGGCCACCCTGCAGCAGCTGCCTCCGCCCCCTCAGCCTTTTGTTTTTTTTGTTTTTTCCCCCCACCCCTCAGCCTTTTGAACTGGGCCTGCCCCTTACCCTCTCTGCCCCAGCAAACCTTGATCTCCATCAAAACATGGGGTCCCGCCCTAACCGGTTTGGCTCAGTGGATAGAGCGTCGGCCTGCGGACTGAAAGGTCCCAGGTTCGATTCCGGTCAAGGGCATGTACCTTGGTTGCGGGCACATCCCCAGTAGGAGATGTGCAGGAGGCAGCTGATCGATGTTTCTCTCTCATCGATGTTTCTAGCTCTCTATCCCTCCCCCTTCCTCTCTGTAAAAAAAATCCATAAAAAATATATATTAAAAAAATTAAAGAAGTAAAAAAAAAACCCATGGGGTCCCAGGCCTAACTATTGGGGCCAGCGGCTAACTATTGGGGCCAGAGGGCCAGGGCCAGCCAGTAAGGATGGGGAGCCAGCCTGCCCTCAGCCAGAGGCACCACCTCTCCCAGCAGGTCCCTGGACTCCCTGCCTGGGTTGTTAGTAATAACAACTACTTAACAAGTGGGGCTGCCGCCAAACCAATTAGTGCAAACCCACAGGACAGCCTGGGGCAAGCAGAGGTCACCTGGCACCCTGGTCTCCTGAAAGCAGCCTTTTCTGCTTTGGGGCCAAGCTCCACCCCACTGGCAGGCTTAAAAGGACCCCAGGAAAATGTCAGAATGAGGTGCCACAGCCTGGGCACCGGGAAAGCCCAATGTGGTGGGAGAGGGAACTGCTAAGGCAGCGAACATCTGGGCCAGAATGATCCCGTTAGGGCAAGGGGCAGGGGCACTGGGTTGGGCTGAGATGTTACTGTGAGTACACTCTGCCACCACTTACTGAGCACCTACTGTTACCTGGCCCTGTCTAGGCATTCTATATGTGCTGTCACACCCTCCTACGAGGGGGGCACTGTCACTCCTGTTTTATAAACGAGAAGAGAGGTTCTGGGAGGTCGAGTGACTGTTCAGAAACCAAGTCTGTTGGGCTCCAAAGTCCAGGCCCTGCCCCCAGCCCTCCACCGGGACCTCGAAGCTGGCAGGGCAGGCATTCTTATCCCATTTATTCAGATGCACAAACAGGTCCAGAGGAGGAAGTGAGTTGCCAGCTAATGAGGGCCAGGAGGGACTGAAATGCAGACCGCCTGCTTCCCAGGTCCCACGACATCAAGCAAACAGTCCCTTTTACCTGAAGGGTTCCAAGCAATGACCTCATAAATCTAGTACCTTACAGAGGGAGGCAGACGGCTATCATCCCCCCTATTTGCCAGATAAATCAGCGGGGGCACAGGAAAGGAGCTGTGCCTCAGACTCCTGCCACGCTGGTCAGGAAGACAACCCAGGAGTCCTCTGGCTCTAGGGCAGGGAGGAAGCTTCGGGGCACTGGGGCCACTGGGGTCCCTGGGGCCGCAGGGCAAGGTCCCCTACCTCCTGGCTCTTTCCACCGCCTGTCATGTGGATTCTGCGACTCGGGGACACCTGCTTCGGCAGCAGGTGGGGTCAGGGCCGCCTTCCCGAGCAGTGTGCTTCGGTGGGTTTGCCACACAGACTCAGGGAAGGGGCGCGGGAGGGGCGCAGGTCTCTGCCAGGTGCCCGCTGCCTGGAGCCGGTAAGGACCATCACCAGGAGGGCGGCCAGCGACAGGTGTGGCACCAGGAGATCCGCGCGCAGGTCGCGGCTGCGGCTGGCCCCAGGGCGCCCCTCCCCCTCGTCCGGAGTCTGGCAGGACCCGCGTCCCCGAGGCGCCACTCACCTCCGATGCCATGTT
>NW_005871093.1:676129-690003 GCF_000147115.1 Myotis lucifugus
CGGCGGTGGCACAATCCCCGAAGACCGATGTGGGCGGGGCGGCTCCAGCCGGCTCGGGCGGGGCGCCCAGGGGGTGGGCAGGGGTCGGTGTCTGTGCGCGGCCGCTCAAGCAGCAAGTCCTCCGGGCGCTGGGGACAGGAGCTGGGGGTCGAGGCGAAGACGCGGGCGGGGCTTGGTGGACGGTACATATAATGTGAAACGGCCTGCCGATCATTTATTCATTCAACAAACACGTGCTGGGAACCTCCTGGGTGGCAGGTACAGAGTTAGACATGGAAGAAAGAGCAAAGAGCATAAGAAATGACGCCTGGGCCTCCTGGTGCTTACCGCAGGCTGTGTTCTTACACTGACTGTACAGAAATAGGAGGCAGAGTAAACTTACCCCATATACACCTCAGCTCAGGCTCTTTGCATTCAACAAACACGTGCTGGGAACCTCCTGGGTGGCAGGTACAGAGTTAGACATGGAAGAAAGAGCATAAGAAATGACGCCTGCCTCCAGAAGCTTTCACTAAGCATGGGCAAAGGTGTGCGGAGGGCGGGGGCGTGTCGCCAGCCACAGGGAATATTTCCTTGGCATGATTAAATAATTATTCAACAAAAATAACGGGCTGGTTTCTAAGGGGTAGCCCAGGACTCCTACTCCTACTGGAAGGGCTTCTAGTGGAGATGTCTCCTGAGTTGGGTTTTGGAAGAGGAGAGGGAGTGAGCTCTGAAGATCAGGACATTCCCTGCAGAGGGAGCAGCCTGGGCAAAGGCCTGGAGGCCAACGAGAATGGCCCGTGTGGAGAACAGGAAACCACCAGAGTGGCTGTAATAAAGGGTCGGGGTTTGAGGATGGGGGTGGGAGGAGAGAGGGGAAGGAAGGTGGGGCAAGATTGTGAAGGGCTTTGCATTCAAGGGAGAGGGTTTGGTCTTGGATGCCTTGTGGGTTGAAGGTTTTTAGCCCTCACTCAGGAGTGGACTTCCAGTAATGTATCGGGCTTTTTCGAGCCGCCTTAAATGCTCTTCCCTATGCCTGGATGCCCTTCCCTCACTGTCTGTCTTGCTACCTCCCATTCGTCCATCAGTGTTCTAGCCAGGCTTCATCGATGTCGGGGAGACTCTGGATGCTGGATCCAGGTGCTCCCCAGGGATCCTGAGACTAGGAACATCTGGCAGTCTTTCCCTGAACCGGAAGCGGTAGTTGTGGCTTCTGGGTCTTCTCCCCCACGCAGATGTGAGCTCCTTGGAAGCAAGGCCTCACCCATCTTACCTCTCTGACCCCAGTAGGCCACTAGGTGGAAAACTGAGAGAGCATGTGGCAAGTCCCTAGGATCTACCTGCTAGTGTCTGAGGCCTGACATCCCTTCTACCTGCTAGTGTCTGAGGCCTGACATCCCTTCCTGGGAGGCCAAATGTGAAAGCCAGTGGCACTCTGCAAAATGAGGTCACATTCCTGAATATCCAGCAACATACAGGAGCCAAACCCCTCGGCAAATGAATTGAGGCTGGAAAGGGAGTTGGGAAAAATGTTGGAGGGCAGGGCTGAAACCACAATACCTAACTTGGGCAACTCATCAGCTTCCAGATTCTGTACTAAAGACTTCACATGATTAATATCATTTCATTTTCACAACAGTCCTGTTAACAGGTGAATAAACTAAAGCTGCAAGGGCTTAGGGCTTATAGAATGTGCCCAGGGGCACCCAGTTAGAGGGGGACAGTCTGGCTGCCCACACTGTACCACATGACATAAGAGAGGCCATCATCGTAGGTTTGCTTGCTGCACATAGCAAATATGGCCTGTGTGGAGGCCACTGCAGGGTCCGGAAAAGGAACTCAGGAGAAGGAGAAAGACAAGGAGGCAGCATAAAGGCTTGTGGATAAATACCCAATCAATGGAGTCGGCAGCTAAGGCCCTGACAGTACACACGAAAGTGGACATGACCTTAATCTTGAAGAGACGTCCTTAGCATCCATAAAAGACTCATGAGTAGCCAAGTTCCCTCTGAAAAAGCTGAGATCCCTGAGCAAAACCTCTGGGAGGCTAAGAGAGGCTCAGGGAAGTGTAAGTGTCAGGGTCCAGTCTGTTACTAGAGCAGGGAAGAGGGCAGGAGGGACAGGTCATCTCTAACCACCAGGAGGCCACCCTCTGCTATCTGCAGTCCATAAAGAGATCAAAGAAAGGGCTCTGAGGGATGACGTTCTTAGGCCTTGAAGAGACAACACTCAGCCTGTACAATAGCCTCACTGCTCCTGCTCTAAGTGGGAGGTTTAGGTGGACCCTAAGTTTGTTGTGGGAACATGACTGGAAGGAAGACTGGGCTGTGGGAAGCCATTGCAGGTGTCTCATTCTCTGGGACCTCTTTGATCACCATCAGACCCAGCTCCTTTTCAGACTGCCAGGAAGAGGTTGCTGGGGTTTGAGGACTGGGGTGAGTCTATTCCAGTGATGGCGAACCTATGACACACGTGTCAGAGGTGACACACGAACTCATTTTTTTGGTTGATTTTTCTTTGTTAAATGGCATTTAAATATATAAAATAAATATCAAAAATATACATCTTTGTTTTACTATGGTTGCAAATATCAAAAAATTTTTATATGTGACACGGTACCAGAGTTAAGTTAGGGTTTTTCAAAATGCTGACACGCCGAGCTCAAAAGGTTCGCCATCACCCAGGGAATTGCTAGTATTGTCTGAATCCTATAATGCAACAGACATGGTAGCAAGCCTTATTAAATGACAGGTACCCAATTTCATTGCCAGGAGACCCAGACTTTAAGAAAAGCTAAGGAAGTTTTTAAGCTGAAGGGAAATGACTTCAAGTGGAAGCTTGGGTCTACAGAAGGAATAAAGAGCACCAGAAAAGGCAACTATGCATAGAAGACTTTTTAAAATCCTTAAAAAAATTTAAATACAAATATCTATTTAAAAATAATAATATATTGTTAGTTTTATAACAAGTGGAGAGGGATACCAATGGAATTATACTGTTGTAAGATTCTTACATTATACTAGTACATGAAGAGGTATAATTTTAATTCAGGGAACATTGGGATAAGTTAGGGATTCATATTGTAATTCTTAGAGCAACCACCAAAAAATGTGGATATAAAAACCCAATAGAGGAGATAAAATGGACTTTTAAAATATCCTCAATCCAAAAGAAGTCAGAAATAAATGACACAAGTACAGATAGAAAAAATAACAAGATGATAGACAAACAACTACAGTTCACCTTTGAACAATGTGGAGATTAGAGGCGCCCAACCCCACACAGCTGAAAATCCATGTATAACTTTTGACTCCCAAAAACTTAACTACTATTGACTGGGAGCCTTACTGATAACATAAACAGCCAATTAACACTTATTTTGCATGTTATATGTCAGAATATTTAGAGAACATGCCACCCAACAACTGCAAAATAAATTATTGGTGCCCTTTGCAAGCAGCAGGTAATGATAATAATTTTGTATTTTAAAATGACCCATAAAAATAAATTACAGTATAAATGTATACCATGGAATATAACTCAACAATAAAAATAAATGAACAATTTATACATGCCACAACTTGGCTGAATCTCCTGGAAATGTTATGCTTTGTGAAAAAAAAAAAAAAAAGCCGATCCCAAAGGAATACATCAGTATTGATTCTACTAATACAACATTTTTGAAATGACAAAATTTTAGACATGGAGGACAGAATAGTGGTTGCCAGGGATTAGGGATGGGGGGGCAGTTATTATAAATAAACATTATGCACAAGTCTTTCTATGGACATATGCTTTCATTTCTCGTGGGTAAATACCTAGGAGTAGAATGGCTGATCATACGTTTAATTTTTTTAGGACATTAACAAATAGTATTACAAAGTGGTACAATTTTACTTTTCCCACCAGAAGTATATGAGTTCCAGTTCTGTCCATCCTTGTCAACACTTAGAATGGTCAGTCTTTTTAACTTATTCACTCTTATAGGTGCATAATGGCATCTCATTATCATTTTAATTTGCATTTCCCTAGTGACTAATGCGGAGCATTTTCCCATGTGGTTATTTGCCATCCATATGCCTTTTTTAGTGAAGTGTCTGTTCAGATTTTTTGCCCTTTTTAAATTGGGTTGTTTGCTTATTGTTGTGTTTTAAGAATTCTTTTTTTTAAAATATGTTTTTATTGATTTCAGAGAGAAAGGGAGAGGGAGAGAGAGAGATAGAAACATCAATGATGAGAGAGAATCATCGATTGGTCACTCCTGCATGCCCCCAGTGGGGATCAAGCCCGAAACCCGGGCATGTGCCCTGACTGGGAATCCAGCCGTGACCTCCTGGTTCATAGGTTGAGGCTCAATCACTGAGCCTTGCCAGCTGGGCATGGTTACTTCTTGTATGTACCCTGATAGGGATGGAACCAGCAACCTTGGCATATCCAGACAATGCTCTAACCAACTAAGCTATGTGGCCAGGTCTCACTTGTACCATTTTATTTATTTACTAGAGGCCCAATGCACTAAATTTGTGCAAGGGCCTTGGCCTGGCCCTGCCTGCTACCACGGCAGGGGGCCTCTGCCGCTTCTGCCTCAGCCCCACCAGCTTGCTGTGGCTTTGTCCGGAAGGACATCCAGTCTAATTAGCATATTTCATTTTTATTATTATAGATTTATCCATTGAGTTTTAAAGAGAGAGTGGAAGAGGGGGAGGTAGGGGGCATGGAGAGGGAGAGAAACACCCTAGGATATTTTTCCATTGAGAGTGGTAAGGAGGTGGGGAGGGGAGAGAGAGAGGAGAAAGAGAGAGAAACATTGGTTGCCTCCCATTTGTGCCCAGATACAGGCTGGGGATCAAACCTGCAACCCAGGTACGTGCCCTTGACTGATAATCGAACCCGAGACCCTATATGGGGGCCTATGCTGTAACCACTGAGCCATGCTGGCCAGGGCTGTCTGTTTTATTTTTTAATGTCTTCCAAATAATGAGAACACTGAAATAATACAATAAGTATTTGTGAAATGAGAAAAAATGAATCAATGATCAAAAATACCTAGCTTGTATGATTTGTTCTGAGAATTTGAGTTAATAATACAGATATAAAATTTCAAGATGGTCTGGCAGCTACATAATCAGCCTCATTAAGTGTCCTGCCATTGCCATTATTTTTCGTAACAAATGTGCTCTCAGGAAAAGGGGGAGACAGGGACAAAAGGAAGAGGCTCTCACCTGATTATACCTCCTGAGCATCATCCTGGGAAATCCCACGCTCTGGCACCTGCCTGAGAAAAGGAGAAAAAGTTAAGGAAGAGATTTAGAGGTGGGCTGAGGTGTTTTCTCTATATCAATAGGACAATAAATAAAACGACAATAATAGCTATTAACAATTTCTTTTAAAAATATATATATATTTTTTATTGATTTCAGAGAGGAAGGAAGAGGGAAAGAGAGATAGAAACATCAATGATGAGAGAGAATCATTGATCAGCTGCCTCCTGCACGCCCCCTCCTGGGGATGGAGCCCACAACCTGGGCATGTGCCCTCGGCCGGAATGGAACCTGGGACCCTTCAGTCCACAGGCCGATGCTCTGTCCACTGAGCCAAACCGGCTAGGGCAGCCGTGGGCAAACTATGGCCCGCGGGCAGGATCCGGCCCATTTGAAATGAATAAAACTAAAAAAAAAAAAGACCGTACCCTTTTATGTAATGATGTTTACTTTGAATTTATATTAGTTCACACAAACACTCCATCCATGCTTTTGTTCCGGCCCTCTGGTCCAGTTTAAGAACCCATTGTGGCCCTCGAGTCAAAAAGTTTGTCCACCCCTGGGCTAGGGCGCTATTAACAACTTCAACAACAATTTCTTGAGCTCTAACTGTGCCAGGCACTATGCCAAACATCTTATACTCTATACAAGGTGATTATCTCCTTAAATCCTCACAACTACCCCTTGTGGTCAATACTATCATTTCTCCCATTCTATTGATGAGACTACTCAGTCTGGGGGAGATTAAGTGACTTGCCAAACAACACCCAGCTAGAAAGTGACCAAACTGGGAACTGCACCCCAGCAGTCTGGCCACAAAACCGTCCTTCTGTGCAGGGCAGCAATAATGTCCATGTTGGGAGCAGGCCAAGAGGTTGACTTATCAGAAATGAATTACCTGAGGGTTCAAGTTAAGAACAACTGGCTAATATGATCCTTACTGACTCTCACATGACAACTGTCCTTCCAGTCATTGTGGTGAAAACAAAAGTTGGACAATGAATCTCGAGGCCTGGGGGCTGCTGTACTCTTCAAATGCTGAATTAGGATCGCCCCTACATAGGGTCGAGAGTGCAGAACCTGAATGACTGCTGCAGAGGATGGCGAGAGCCCCATCCTGTGTGTGATTAATGGAGACAGTTGGTGACCCAGCGTGGGCAGTGGCCTCACCATGGGCAGCACTTCGGAAGGGCTCAAGCGGCAGTGACCGGACTAGAGTGTGTTTCATGACAGGCTCTGAGAGTCAGAGGAGCCAGGGGGTGAATCTCAGCCACATCACTCTGTGGGTGTGATCTCAGGTAGTGACTTAACCTTTTGGGGGTTCATTAAAAAGAGGATAACGATATCTGGGTACCGGGCATTGAGTGAAGAAGAAGCTGTATATGTACTATGTCTCCTATTGCTGCTGTAACAAATTATAACACAAAACCCCACAAATTTATTATCTCACAATTCTCTGTGTTAATAGTCCTACATGGCTTTTACTGGGATAAAATCACGGTGTTGGCAGGGCTGCAGTCCTTTCTGGAGGTTCCAGTGGAGAATTCATTTCTTTGCCTTTTCTGGTTTCTGGAGGCCACCTGCATCCCTTGGCTCATGGCCCCCTTCCTCTATCTTTAGAGCTGACAACATAGCATCTTTCTGAGCATGCTTCCAGTCACACCTGACTCTGAAATCAGCTGGGAAAGATTTTCCTCTTGTAAGGACCCAGGTGGTTAGATTGGGCCTGTCCAAATGACACAGGATACTCTCCCCATCTCAAGGTTCATAACCTTCATCACATCTGCAGAATTTAGGGTGTGGACATCTTTGAGGAACCATGATTCTGCTTAACATATGGAGAGACTCCAGGAAAATGCTCCTGAATGGGGCTGACCACTTGTTCCCCACCCCGCCACCCCGCGCCCTGCACTGCCAGGTAACACATTTTCGTACTCATCGGACGCCTCTAACTCAACTCATGTCAACTGTTCTGAGGTAAGGGTGGGTAATGAAGGACTCCATGATTTCCCCAAGAAGATGGATAGCATATCTGCAATGAGAACTAGATGATAGGCACATATCACCTTATACTTAGAGCTTTCTTTATTAAAAATCTTATTTCCTTGCTTTGGATACATAGGAGAATAATAGTTAACACCCCCCACCCCCCATGCTTCCCACTTGCCAAGTGCTATTCTGAGCACAACAACTCTATATTGTTTTATAGATGAAATAACCAAGACACAGAAAGGTTGTTAAGGAACTTGCCTAAGGCCACACAGTGAGTGAGTGATAGAGCCTGCATTTAGCTCAGGTGTCTGGCTACAGAGCCCACACCTATAACCACAACACTTGGCTGCCTCATTCCTGTGTGTCCCAGGCATATAACCCATGAGTAGATGTCACTCAGGGTCTACAATTCCTGCTCCTGGGGTGATAAAAAAGGATCACAACTCCATTCTAACTCTGCTGGTGTTTCCTTCCAGGCCTTGGTCAGAGGCAAACTTTCTGTGTCCATCCTCATTTTCAGCTTGGGGGTCCAGGACTGTTCAACAATGGATGGCGCCTGTTCTCAGCTGAGGGCTGAGTGCTATCCAGGATTTATCTGCCTCAGAAGTGTGGAAACCTTGCCTGACCTCTCTCCTCTGAAATTTCCACCTTGGTGCATCAAAATGACTGAGGAAGGGTGTAGTGCAAAAAAGGGAGGCCCCCCTAATATTAGCAGGCCCTAAAACTGAGAGAGGTAAAGTTGGGGTGGTGCTGGTGCACATGGGTGTTGGAGTTGGCTAGAGAAGAGTGAGAACCCTGGCTCGGCCACTTCCCAATTCCTCTCTGTGAAATGGGCTGATCATAGTACTTTAAAATATATATATATTGATTGATTCCAGAGGGGAAGGGAGAGAAAGAGAGAGAAACATCAATGATGAGAGAGAATCATTGATCGGCTGCCTCCTGCATGCCCCCTACTGGGGATTGAGCCCATAACCCGTGCATGTGCCCTAGTCTGGAATCGAACCCAGGACCCTCCAGTCCCTAGGCCAATATTCTATCCACTGAGCCAAATTGGCTAAGGCTGATCGTAGTTCTTTTAACTTCAAGAACTCCTGAGAGAAGTAAATGAGACTGCTAGTGCCATGCCTGGCACACATCCTCATGGGAACTTCATGAGGATTAAATGAATACACACCAAATCAGTCTTATTCTTCTAGACTCTTCCTGAGTGACTTAACTTTAAGAACTTTATTTCTACTTCAAAAGCTCTATTTGCTGATTTTCTGCTGAGCCCTAGACCTAATGGCTTCAATGTTCAACAGGACTTTCCACTTGGAAGACTTAGAAGGTTTGCTCATGTTCTGTACCTTTGTGTATATTTGATAGCTCTGCCTAAAAAGCCAGCTGTTATGAAAAAAAAAAAAAAAAAGCCTTTTACTTGGTTTATGTGCTTTGGGTGGCAAAGAATAGAAACTCATTAGGCCAGCGGTTCTCAACCTGTGGGTCGCGACCCCTTTGGGGGTTGAACGACCCTGTTTTTGTGATTAATTACTATGCTTTAATTATGTTCAATTTGTAACAATGAAATTGGGGGTCACCACAACATGAGGAACTGTATTAAAGGGTCGTGGCATTAGGAAGGTTGAGAACCACTGCATTAGGCAGCCTCAAGTTAGAAAAGCTGCAGGAGGCCCTGAATGGGGCCAGGCCAGGCTGGAGTTTCAGCCCTTGACTAGCCCAGCTCTGTTGGCTGGGTTCTCTCTTCCTGCAGGCTCCTGGGCAGCCTTCCCCTGGGAGCAGGCCCCACTCCCGACTACCCAGCTACCTCTAGGGGATAAGTTGGGTGACTGCATATGAACCCCAAGGTCTTAGGGTGGCTTCCCTTGGAGCACCTGGAGCTCAGCCATTTTATGGTGGGGCCCTCAGTGGCACTAGCCTCTCTTCCGTGGAAGCTCATTCCGGAAGCTTTGGCTTTGTGTGCTCCTCCCTGCACCAGCTCAAACACCCTGGGCTTTGTGACGCCTCTCCACCTCATTAGTCATTTCCCTTTTGCTCCATCGCGTCTAAACACAACATACTGTAGTTATTGATGTCCAGAGCTGGTTCTCCAACTAGGCTGTCCGCTGGCCGGGCAGGGAGTGTGAATTATTCACATTTGTGTCACCACCACCGAATGGGCCATCACTACGTTTGCTGAGTGAATGACACACGAGCATCTTCAGCACTTCTTTGTGGGGGTCATTCTCCTCAAGGGAGGTACAGGGGACTCTCACATGAATCAGACCAGCAGGGTCTGGGGTGGCATTTTATTTTAAAAAATTTAAAGTAAATTAGTTGTTTTTATTTATTTATTCTTTTTAAAAATTAGTTGTTTTTAAAATAATATTTTTAGCCCAGCCAGTGTGGTTCAGTGGTTGTTGATCCATGAACCAGGAGTTCTGGATTCGATTCCTGGTCAGGACACATGCCAAAATCAAACAGCCCCTATGAAAATGATGGAGGTAAACAGAATCACAGGCTGACCAACTGCATAGCCTCCACAATATTCTGGAATAATGAAGTGCTTAGCAAGAACCTTGCAAAGAGAATGAGTTTAGTAAATAATAACGGATAGAACTATAACAAAGGAGAAAAAATTAGCAATTAACTCATCTAAAGACACCCACCACTTAATATTTTGATACATTTCCTTCCAGACTTTTTTTTCTTAAACAGGCACTAGTCTTATTTTTTAAAAGATACATTTTTATTGATTTCAGAGAGGAAGGGAGAGGGAGAGAGATAGAAACATCAATGATGAGAGTGTTACAGAAAACCGGAGAAGAACCAAGCAACGCTTAGAGAGATGGAGTTACATTTATTATTATTATTATGCATGGGCCCAGAGGAAAATGTCTCTCAAATTCTGGGCCCCGTCACACAGGAAGTTTCCTGTATTTATACCATTTTACCCTCTTTGTCTCCCAAATATGGGCTTTTTCCCCCGGTTCCCTTTGCAAGTTCTTAAAGGGCCCTATGTGCTGGGGCTTTGAGACCTCAACCAAAGGCTTGGCCTGGTGACAGCACTGATAACTTCGTCTGGGGAAGGTTTAATGGCCTCTCTGAAATGGGAGTAGTCTTATTTTCCTTATTATTTAAGCCAGCAAGCATTACAGAAGCCAAAATGCGGGGTTAAAATTTCAAACAGCAGTTTTTATATAAAATGGATGCTTCAAGAGAATCGTTGATTGGCTGCCTCCTGCACGCCCCCCACTGGGGATCAAGCCCACAACCTGGGCATTGCCCTTGACCGGAATCGAACCCAGGACCCTTCAGTCCCCAGGTTGATGTTTTATCCACTGAGCCAAACCAGCTAGGGCTTCCTTCCGGTCTTTAGGAAATATTTCCAATACACCAAAAAAAAAAAAAAAAAAAAAAAAATCCAGAAGATAACAGATATCAAACTCCCACCCCTGCTTTTAAAAAATACATAAAATGTTGAAGATTAGGTAGCTCTACCTCCCAAACCCTTAGATATTTTATTCCCTATGTGTTATTTTTCTTTACACTATTAGGGTCACACCACATCATTTTCTGTCCTTAAAAATCCCATCTTGAGCATTTCCTCAATATACCAAATATGCCACATGGCTTTTCATGGCCGCATATTACATTGCATGACTGAAACATTACTTATTAATTCCCTACTGTTGGGCATTTAGGCTATTTCCCAGCAAAAACATATCCATACACGTCATCTTTCAAAGCACCTGATAATTCCCTTTGGATAAAGTCCTAGAAAGGCCAGAAGGTCAGAGACTGCCTGATGTTGAAGCTCTTTACGCCTACTTTTTGTTTTTTCCCCCCAAATAGCTCTCAAGGAAGGATGGGAACAGGGAGAAGGTAGGTTAGGATTATTTTTATTTTTTACCTTTGAAAACGTTTTATTAAATTGTAACACACACGCATGAAAGTGGACGTAAGCGTACAGCTCCCTGAATCTGCAGCAGCGAACACACCGAGTACCCAGCACTCAGGTCCTGAAACGGAACATCCCCAGCAGCCCTGGGCCGCCTCACCGCCGGGGCGTCACTGCTCTCGGAGGGCAAAGGACCATGAAGGAGATGGCGCCTTTGGAACCGTAGTTTATGAATATTTTGGCATAACCTAGACCACGGGGACATAAGCTAAGTCCTGTCTGCAGACGCTGCCCACGCTGAAGTCCAGCGGGGCGAAGAGGAAGCACCGGGATCAGATGGCAAGAGGAACGAGCACCACCGCGATCCCGGGGGGCGGGGGCCGCCAGACTCCCGGCGTGCAGCGCGCGGTCCCGGCGTGCACCGCGGCGCTTGAAGGCGGCGGCGCGGTGTGTGGCGCGGTCGACGGGAGCGAGGCGCTGGGCTTGCTGACGGCCGGAGGCGGCGAGGCGGGTCGGCATGGAAGTGTAAGTCACCAGGGTCCGCCGAGGCCCACGGCGGGGGACGGCTGGGTGCTGGGAGCTGACAGGCGTGGGCTGGGCGACCTCGCGTACGGCCGGGCGGGGAGGGCCACGAGCCGGGAGGCGGGGCAGAAGGGGACTGGCTCTGCTCCTCTGAACCGCCGCCGCACTCCCATCCGGTGCCGGGTGTCCGGTGCCCGGGCCGCGTGCCTTTCAGCGCGCCTGCTTCCCCCGCATTCGTCTGCTAGCGTTCCCGAGGTCCGGCGGTGATCCCGGTCCGGGCCTGGAGTCCGCCCTGCAGGTTCCTGGGAGAGAGAAGGATACGCTTTGCCGGGGCAGCGGGCTCCCGGGTGGGGAGGAGCGGGGAGCTCTTCACCGGAAGGGGCGGGTTTCTGGGAAGAAGACTCGGAGGCTGAGTGTGTGCAGGGGGAGCAGCAGTCCTTCCAACAGTTGAACCCCACATGGCCTTTCCCGTGTTTGCTCGTTGTCCCGTAGGCAAATGGAAGTTTTTACGTGTCTGCTATTAATTCATAGGCATCACCGACAGTGGGTTTGTCTTTGGCACTGATCATCGAATACTCACACTCTACGTTCTTTCGCCGCGTATTTAATGGTTATATGTACTGTTTTTCACACTTAAATACACGTACAACATGTGCACGTGCCTGAAGTGAAAGCTTCATGAAACCATACTTTACACTCTGATACTGTCGGGTCCAACCTACTCAAAGAGAGGAGGCTTTGGCTAGAAATAAAGTTTATTTAAGGTTTTTAGAGGTTGCTAACTGGAAAACCTAGAAGTTTTCCCAAGAAGGAAGAAAAGTTGAATTCTAATAGTAAAAGTCATATCCTTGAGAAGAGTCAGTTCTGCATTCTTAGCCCTGGGATGGGTCCTGCACTGTTACCCAGATGCCACGTGGTCCGCGGACGGTCGCCAGGGGGGGGGTCTGGTCCTGAGACCTGGGGGTAGTCGGAGGGTTATCTGCCGGTTTGATATATGTCCCAGCACTGATGTTCAAAAACGGGTGTCTCTCAAAGTATTGATGCAAGACTGGAAAGTTCCAAAGTTTAAGTTCTCAGTCTAGTTAAGACAAGAAAAAAGAATCGTTTCTTCATGCCTCAGCCTTCCTAATGTTAATAATTTAGCAGTTTGGTTAAAATTACGTCATTTTATTTTTTCCCTATCTTCACTCTTTCCTCAGTCTCTTCTCATATTTATTTAAACTCACTGAATGTTGACCCACTGAATCGATTTTGCAATCCTCTGATGGAGTTTAATCTGCCACTTGAAAAATATTCATATTACTCTAGCCTGAGCCATTGTGATCAGTTTCCCCTCTTTTTTTTTTGTTTTTTTGTTGTTGTTAATTCTCACCGTGGGGTATTTTTCCATTGATTTTTTTAAATTTTTTTTTTAGAGAGAGAGTGGAAAAGTGAGGGGAAGACAGAGAAACATCAACATGAGAGAAACACATGGATTGGTTGCCTCCTGCACATGCCCTGGTTGGGGCCTAGGGTGGGGAGGAGCCTGCAACCAAGGTACGTGCCCTTGACCAGAATCGAACCTGAGACCCTTTGATCCGCAGGCCACGTTCTGTTCACAGAGCCAAACTGGCTCGGGCAGTTTCCCCCTTGTGACTAAAGCATTTCCTGTCGGCATACAAACCTGAATTAATTTATCGATATTAAAAACTTCCTTGTCCCCGCATTCGTGTCCACCTACTGCTTCATTTCTGCTTCCTGTCACAACAAAACTTCTTAGAAATGTTGTTTATCCCCTCATTCCCTCAGTCATTCTGTTGGGCTTTCATCCTCACTAATCTACAGAAAGGGGTCTGGAAGATTCCCTGAGTGCTCCATCTTGTCACTGAGACTACTTCTCAATCTCCTTTCCTAGCTCCCCTTTCTTTCTTTGCTTCTAATTGTTAATGTCTTTTGGGCACAGTACTGGGACTCCTTTTCTCCACACTCTCATTACCCATCTATATGCTGATGATTCCTTTTTCTTTCCTTATCCATCCACTAGCCTTCTTCTCTCACCTCTAAAGCCAGTCCATCAGCCAGTCCTGTCATTTCCATCTTCAGAATATATTTGAAATGCAGTTACTTTTCACCATCTCCACTGTTAAATTTTCTAGTCCACCATCTCTGGTCTGGATTAAGCAATAGCCTTTAGCTTTCACTTCTTGCCCGTCCCATTTTATTCTGTTCTCCACATAGCAGCCAGAGTGACCCTGTAT
>NW_005871093.1:690437-698247 GCF_000147115.1 Myotis lucifugus
TTTACTTTTTCCCTTAAAATAGGTTACCAGGTTATAATTAATCCAAATATAAATAAAATCCCTATAATAACCAAGGGTTAATATGCAAAATAGCCCAAACCAGCAGAACGGCCCGGAAATGCCTTGTGGCCCCTTCCACCCTGGCTGGGCCCCGCCCCCCCAGGGGGGCACCCCCCACTCCTATTGGGGGGGCAGAACCCGGCCAGCAAAACTGCCCATGGCCCCCTCCCCCCCAGCCTGGCCCCACCCCCGATTGGCCCTCCGCCCCTCCGCCCCAGCCAACCCTCCTCCAATGGCCCCCATCGAGGCTGGCTGGCTGGGCCCCCGCCAGTGCATGAATTCATGCACTGGGCCTCTAGTCTAAAAGCCTAATATGCAATGTGTCCCCTCGGGAGTTTGACCAACTGGGAGTTTGATCGCTTGCTATGATGTGCGCTGACCCCCAGGGGGTGGTGAGGAACAAAGGAAGGTCCTGGCTGTCAGCCGGCAGCTGCTGAATATCGTATACTGGGCCTCTAGTAGTCTTATGTTTGTTGACTTGTTTAATGCTGTGTCTCCCTCATGAGAGTGCAAGTCTATGAAGGCAGGGGCCAATGTCTATTCACTTAATGCTTAGCATGGCATCTGGCACAGAGTAGGCATTCAGCAAATTCTAGTTGAAGTAATATGATAATACTTCATTAATTTAATAAATATAAATTAATTAGCTAGCTTCCTAATTGCTAGGCATATCGATTTTCTGATTTTTCTAAGTGAAATTGTTTGACTCAAGGGTTTTTTCTCTTACAGCATCCTCTCTTCCCAAGGAGTCTTTGACTTATGAAGCTAATCAAGAATTTTGAAGCTAGCAGTTTATGGGAAAGCTGAGTTTTCCTTAGGTAGACATGTGATTTGGGAATAGAAGGGCCCATGAAATGGAAAGGTCTGAGGGCCTAGCTTCTAGTTCCTGTCTGGCCTCCAGCATGAGGTATGACTTCTGGCAGTGTGGTCTTTGGGATCTTCAGTAGAACCCTGAGTCTCTGAGAGGGCAAACATACTATACTTTTAGGACCTGGAGCAAGAAGACACGAATGGAAAACTCTGCGTTATTACTAATATTTTCTTCTTCAGTCACTGAGTAAATACCTACTGAGTGAATAATACATAATAGACAGACACTAGAAATTTTTTTAAAGGTGAGGAATATTTATGCTTTTATTTGGTTGAATGACAGATGTTTTTCATTGTTAGAGAATTTAATATCCCTCTCATACTTGATAGAATTAATGGACAAAAATATAGATTTGTGTTATAGTGTAAATCATTTGACCTGGTTGAGGTCACTATATCCAGTCACTACATGGGACACTATATCCAGTTACTACACAATACACGTTCTTTTTAGTGCACAGGGAATAGTCACAAAGATCTACAATTTTCTGGAACATCAAATAATTCCCAGTACATTTCAAAGAATTGAAATAATATACACTATGTTCTCTGATAACAAAGGAATTAAATAAGACAGCAGTAACGATTAAATATCCATAAAATTGCTAACTACTTTGTTATTTTTATTGAATTTATTGGGGTGATATTGGTTAATAAAATTATATAGGTTTCAGGTGTACAATTCTATAATACATCATTTGTGTGTTCTGTGTTCACCACCCCAAGTCAAGTCTCCTTCTATCATCAGTTTGAATGATAGAATTTAAAAATAAAATCTTGAGCATCATTTGGAAACTTATTTTCCTCAGGTAAAAGGATACAGAAATTTCATAGCAAAATAAGTATTTATATACTATATATAAGTTATTTGCTCTTTGTTTAAGGCCTTGGGGTTATTTATATACCTGGAAAGCTTAAATTCTTTTATTATTGAATTTATTATACATAGTTACGAAAATGAATGGTATTTATTTCTGTACCACCTTTTTGAGATAGTGTCAGAATTTCCTTCATTTTATAGCTGGAAATACTGAGGTTTAAAGAAGTTAGCTAATAATGTAGGTCCTATAACACTTCAGTAACCGGACTGGAAAGAGGATATTTGTTTGTTAGCTCCCAAGGGAATGCTACAGGTGAAATTGTTCATGGACTGCCACCCAGTTTTCTTGGACCAGACTTTAGTTTTCCAGAACATGGACTTACATTGATGACATAGGTTGAACATAAGAGAATTTGAGCAATTCCATTCGTCATTGCTTTCATAAGAGTTAATGATGTGGCAATCAGTAGCATTGTTTGCATGGGCTTTTTGTGTGTGTTTCTAAGGAAAGTCTGCTAATAGATCATTTTGTTCTGTTTTTCAGAATTTGGTTTTACAAAGTAGTTGTTTACATTCATTAAATTGACTCAGCAAGTTAAGCAAATTGTACAGGTTAAATTTCAAACAGCAAGTCAACTTCAGTCAGTTAATTCATTACTTAAGGAAATTAAGTGACTGCCTGTCTATAAGTATAGATTTAGAGTCTTTAAAATTCATTTGGAATATTTGCTTTAAACACCTGTAAATAAATTCAATAATATTCTAAGTCTGATAAGAGAGTATGAAGTTTTCTGTAGATGGGCAGTTTCTAGAAGTCTGTATGCTTGTGAACATATTACATAATACTGAAATGTTAACTATGGAGTAGACAATTCCTGCTCAGTAGGGATCAACAGCTTATAAATATGATTGACAGGTGTGCCAATTGATGGATTCTAGTTACCCTAAAAAACATTGGGGCAAAATGCATTTTATGTCCTCAGTTATAAGTTATATTAATGTCTTTTTTTAACCTTACGACATTCTTTAATTTTACATTTCCACTTTTCTCAACATGTTAACTTGAAAAATTTCAAACCCATAGAACAGTTGCAAAAAGAGCACCATAATCACCTTTATATTCTTTACATAGTCAGCATTTGTTAACATTTCGATACATTTACTTTATCTCTGTTATGTGAGCACTAGAGGCCCAGTGCAGGAAATTCGTGCACTGGGGTGTGTGTGTGTGTGTGTGTGTGTGTGTGTGTGTGTGTCCCTTAGCCTGGCCTATACTCTCTTGCAGTCCGGGACCACTTGCTCCTTATCACCCGCCTGCTCGTTGCTCCTTACTGCTTGGCTCGCTTCTCTTTAGCACTGCTGTGGAGGCGGGAGAGGCTCCTGCTACCACCGCTGTGCTCGCCAGCCGTGAGCCCGGCTCTGGCTGAGTGGTGCTTCCCCTGTGGGAGCGCGCTGATCACCAGGGGGCAGTTCCTGCATTGAGTGTCTGTCTCCTGGTGGTCAATGTGCGACATAGCGACCGGTTCTGCCGGTCATTCCACCGTTCAGTCATTTTGCATATTAGGCTTTTATTATATAGGATGTTTTCTCTTTCCCTCCCTCTCTCCCTTCTCATTCTCCTATGTAAATATAATACCATTATCATATGCAGGGAATTGAGCACTGATATAATTACTATTATTAAAGTACAACCTATATGCCTGGCTGCGGTGGCTCAGTGGGTTCAGTGTTGACTTATGAAGCAGGAGGTTATGACTCGATTCCCGGTCAGGGCACATGCCTGGATTGTGGGTTTGATCCCCAGTGTGGGGTGTGCAGGAGGCAACCGATCAATGATTCTCATCATTGATGTTTCTATCTCTTTCTCCCTCTCCCTTCCTCTCTGAAATCAATAAAAATATATTTAAAAAAATATATAGTCTCTATTCACATTTCTCTAGTTGTCCCAATAATGTTTGTTTTAGCTGTATATATTTTTAAATCGAACCTGGGACTCTTCAGTCCGCAGGCCGATGCTCTATCCACTAAGCCAAACCAGCTAGGGCTAGCTGTTTTTTAAAAACCAATTTAGTATCCAGTCAAGAATCACACATTGTGTTTTGTTGTCATGTTTCTTTAATCTTCTTTACTCTAAAAATAGTTTTCTAGCCTTTTTTTGCGTGATATTGGTATTGTGACAAATGACATTGATGTTTAAAACTTTTAGAAATATATATATTTTTATTGATTTTAGAGAGGGAGAGAGAAACAGAAACATCAATGATGAGAGAGAATCATTAATCATTGATCAGCTGCCTCCTGCACGCCCCACACTGGCGATGAAGCCTGCACCCCAGGCATGTGCCCTAACTGGAAATTGAACTGTGACCTCCTGGTTTATAGGTTGCTGCTCAACCATTGAGCCACACCGGCCTATTGTTTTGAAGTCTATTCCTCAGTTTGGATTTGTTTAAATATATCTTCATGGCTAGATTCAACTTAAACAATTTTTGACAGGATTGCTATAGGGATGTGTCTTTCTCAGTGTATCACATCATCGTTATTGGTGCTGTTAAATAGGACAGCTTGGTTAAGTTGATGTTTGTTAAATCTCACTATATCCTCTTCCCTACAACTTGCCACTTAGTGGTGGTTACAATAACTTCTTCAGAAAAAAAAAAAGCCTTAAAAATTTTTCTCGGTACATAGTTCATTTAGGACTTCATAAAAGGTAGATATTATACACTCATTGACAATTTATTGAATAAAAGAATGCTTAACATTTATTAGCATTTACTCTGTTAGTTGAGTTTAAAAACATTATCTTACTAGTAAAAGAATTGAGTAAATCAGCTTCTGCCAGCCAGAGTCTGCAGGAATACAGTATCTGTTTAAGCATCCGTTGTGCTACTGGTACCAAAACCAGAGGTTCGTTAAAAAAAAACATGAGAGAGGGTTTCTGCCCTTTGGATATTGGTTCTAGAATAGGCTGATGATGTTTTTGGATTCTTGCATTACAATATTGATTTGGGTAATGAGGCAATAACTTGAAAGAGCCAAGAACAGATTTCCCAGGGCATAGACTATTTTGCATAACAGGAGGGGCCATGATTTGGAAATGAAGTTGTAACAGTGGCACCTGGGATGGATCCATTACCCTTGAGGGAAAATAACTGGTATTTTTCCCCAGTCCAGTTTGTTCCAGGCAGGGATGTATTAGTTGCTGTGTATTTTAGGGCACACAGGGATTAGTAACTCAATTTCAAGCAAAGATAGGGCTGACTTCCTGACTGAGTAGGCAATGATGACATATGATTTGATTTGTCATTTTCAATTTTAAAAGAACCATATCACATATACTGATTATGCATTGTCCTTCCTGTGTTCCATTCCTTTTAAATCTGATATTCTTTGTGACCTCAGTGCAGTAGTGGTCATTTGGGCCAAGCAGCACTTTGTGAAATCTCAGCTATTTGTTGAATGACTAGTAGCATTTGGTAAGCTTCACATGCTCATTTGATTACTGTGCCGATGACCAAGGCCTAAGTCAGATCCTTGTGTTAACTGCCGACTAGTTTTACTTATTGACTGGGGAAATCACCCATTTGTTTGACCCATGTTTTTGAAATTTTGTATCATGATTTTCATTATATAGCCTCACTCCTGGCTTAAGAACTTACAGTAGTTTTTGTTGCACATTATATTATGTCAAGCCCAAACTCCTTCCTGAAGTTTTAGGATTCTGCATGACTGGTTTTCATTTGTATAGTCCAGTCTTACTTTTCACAATTCCATAATTATTGTCTACTTCAGTTAAGCTTACTACTGTGTGACCTTAAGCAAGTTTTAAAATCTTTGAGCCTCAGTTGAATCTATAAAGAAGAAATAATAGCTCCTATATTACAGGGTTTTTAATGAGAATTAAGTGAAATAACATTTGTATTTTTAAAATAATAGCCTCCATTTAGGGAGATCTTAATAAGTACCAGAAGTATGCTATACTTCTAAAATTTGTTGTCTCTTTGCATCCTTATCATAGCTTTATGGGGTAGGATGAAGTTGTGGTGGTGGTGGTGGTAGTAGCACAGGTAGCGGTGATAATAGATGGCATAAGGTACCTCTGTTCCAGGTACTTTACATATTTCTATTTAGTCCTGTTAAACAATCTTATGAGGTTGGTACTATAATTGCTATTTTATAGATGAGGGAATTTAAGCACAGAGGTTCAATAACGTGCCTAAGTTTGTAATGTACATAGTAAATGTACAGTGGAACTGCACTTTTAGGTATCAGTTTATCCCCCCCCCCCTTTTTTTTGGTCTATTTGTTTTAGATGAGGAAGCTTAGAGGGGTTGATTAACTCACTAAAACTCATATACCTTATAAGTAGCTGGGCCATAATATGAACCCAGATTTGTCTGATTTTAAAACTGTGTTTATAATTATTATACTAGACTTTCTTTAGATTATCAAAAACAATAAATACTTTCTATTGTATCATAGAATGGATCAATTTAATGCAAGTCACATTGCTGTGCTCATTCATAAATGAAAGATGACTTTTTGCCTTGACTGTTACACAAGGGTGCCAGGCTTTTGACCTCTGCTTGACACATGAACTGTAGAAATTGAACATCTTTGTTGTAGTTTTGTCGATATCTGTCAAGATTTCTGACATTGCTGGAATTCCCAGTGGTGATGCTAGTGTTAAGGATCCCATTTCTGGTGATTCAGCAGGAGGACTTGGGCTGCCCAAGATGTCAATAGCTGATGGAAGGCAGATGGTACTGGGAAGAGGCCGTGGCTGTGGGATGAGAAGCACTGTTTCTCCAGATGATTTTAGCACCCTCATACTGTTTATTGATCCCACCCCCAGTGTTCTTCCTGTAACTAACTTCCCCCTGATGTTTGATTTCTCTTAACTTTTGCCTACATAGACTAGGGATAAGAGTATTTTAATCACCTACCTAGTGATGGATATGTGGTATACAGTGGCTGTAAAAAGGAAAGTATGCTCTAAAATTGTCCATTATCAGCTAAACCAGGGCATTTCTCCAAAAAGTTGTAGTCCCTAAATTCCTGAACTGGACTACTGAATTTTTAAAAAAATAATTAATTTTTTAAATCCTTACCCTAGGATATTTTTTCCATTGATTTTTTTTTTTTTTTTTTAGAGTGAAAGGGAGGAGGGAATGGGAAGGGAGGGAGGGAAGAAGGGAGGAACATCAGTGTGAGAGAGATACATCTACTGGTTGCCTCCTGCACCCAACTGAGACTGGGGATCCAACCTGCAACTGAGATACATACCCTTGACCGGGAATTGAACCTGCGACCCTTTGGTCCTTGGGCCAATGCTCTAACCACTGAGTCATACCCGCCAGGGCTGGACTATGGAATTTTGACAGAGGAATTATTACATAGATATTTAATTCACACAAAATGATTTGAACCCAGACTATGATAATTAACTTTTCTTTTGCAGGAAGGATGCCAATTCTGCGCTGCTCAGTAACTATGAGGTAAATAGCTTTGAAGTATTTTCCTCTTTGATAGTTTTGTTCTTTGCTTTTGAAGATTATTGAATTAACTGTAGTTAGAAATGACTGAATTAATTTGGATTTTCCACTTTAAAATATGACAGATGGCACTATCTGGTGGACCTTGTAATATCCCAAGCTTGGTAAATTACATTAATTCAGGAAAACTGGGAAGACTTTAGTGTACAGTAGTCAATCTTCCCCAAATCTGAAAATTTTAGATCTTTATATGGAAGGCTTCATGAAGAGTGGAAGCATCTATTTTGGAACTCTTTCTAAAATCAGCAAAAGCTTCTATTAAAATATGTATGCTTTTTCTTAATTACCACTCTTTACTTATAAAATACTTCTATGTCATTATTTTGATCCTCACAATAGTCTCATTAAAATCTTCATTTTGAAAGTGAGAGCTTAGTTGACTCACCATTATCATTAATGCTTTAGTAAGAACTAACAGATTGGGGATTTTGGGGCTGAAGGGTTGGGTTGTTGGGGAAAGAGAGGAAAGAAGGAAAGAAGTTGGTGACGGGGGGTGGGGGGAGGA
>NW_005871093.1:698722-771276 GCF_000147115.1 Myotis lucifugus
AAACAGGAGAGAGATATACGCCCCACACCCTTCTTAACACTAATACACTTGTTTTTCCCCTTATGGGGAAAGTTTACTTATTAAGTCCTATAGCATTTTTCCCTCCCCGCCCCCCCCCTTTTTTTGTTAATCCTCATCTGAGGATATTTTTTCCATTGATTTTTACAAAGAGTGGAATGGGAGGAAGGGAGGGAGGAAGAGAGGAAGAGAGAGAGAGAAACAGAGGGAGAGAGTCAGAGGGAGGGAGAGAGGGAGAGAGAAAAAGGCAGGGAGAGAAGAAGACAGAGGGATGGAGAGAGGAAGGGAGGGAGAGAGGGAGAGGGAAGAGAGAAAAACAGCGACGTGAGAGAGACACATCAATTTGGTTGCCTCCCACATGGGGCCAGGGATCAAATCTGTAACCCAGGCACGTGCCCTTGACCAGAAATCCAACTTAAGACCCTTCAGTGTGCAGGCTCACACTCTAACCACCGAGCAACACCAGCCAGGGCCCCCTCTCCCCCCCTTTTTTGTAAACTATATTTTGGCACTTGCCCAAAATAAACTATACTAGATTTTCATATTAGAGAGGTAGGATCCACTTTATTTTTATTTTTTTTAAAATTGATTTTAGAGAGGAAGGGAGAAGGAACGCGAGAGAGAAACATCAATGATGAGAGAGAATCATTGATTGGCTGCCTCCTGCATGTCCCACACTGGGGATCAAGCCCGCAACCAGGGCAAGTGCCCTGACTGGGAATTGAACCGTGACCTCCTGGTTCATAGGTTGACGCTCAACCACTGAGCCACGCTGGCTGGGCTAGAATCTGTTTTTGTTTTTGTTTTTAATTATTTATTTTAGCCCTAACTGGTTTGGCTCAGTGGATAGAGCGTCGGCCTGCGGACTGAAGGGTCCCAGGTTCGATTCTGGTCAAGGGAATATACCTTGGTTGCGGGTACATCCCCAGTGGGGGGTATGCAGGAGGCAGCTGATCGATGTTTCTCTCTCATTGATGTTTCTAGCTCTCTATCCCTCTCCCTTCCTCTCTGTGAAAAATCAATAAAATATATTTTTAAAAATTATTTATTTTAGTAAAATTTACTTTTAAATACTCAAAATATTTTTGAGATCAGAAGTATGGTATATATTGGTAGGAAACATTTGAAATATTTTAAGTGAACTAATGAATTTGAATTATTTGACTTAGATAAAAATATTTTTATAAGTACCGCGTGCTAACCGATTGCTCCACTGGAGCTCCGGCCGATAAAAATATTTTTAAAAGGTCACATATTTCTTGGATTCATATTTGCTCTAATGTAAGAGTTGGGGCGTACTATTTTATCTTCAAAATCAATGACCTTGGAATAGATATATTTCTCAAACTCTAATTTAAAAATCTTTTGTATATCTCTTCCTAGGTGTTCCAGTTACTAACTGATCTGAAAGAACAGCGTAAAGAGAGTGGAAAGAATAAACACAGTACTGGACAACAGAACTTGAATACTATCACCTATGAAGTAAGCCTAGGCTTCTGGAGGGTCTACCTGAACTGTCTTTGAGGAGGGTTTGTTTATTCTTCTAATGACTAGCCACCAAATCAAGTTTGCCTATTATCTGATTTGAATAGTTGTACTATAATCCTGTTGTTATTCTGTTTATAAAAGTGCAAAGAGTTTGGCCAATTGCAAGGGTTAGCCAACTATAAAATTAGAGGAATAGTCTATAAGACCGCGCTCACTTTTAATACCAATTTCAATTCAGGGATCCCAAGACCACCCTCAGATTCAGTAATTGTCTAGAAGTATTCACAACTCACTGAATGCTATCATATTCTAGGTTACTGTTTATTACAGGGAAAGGGTGCAGAGTAAAATTGGTCAAGGGAAGAAGCAAGTAAGGCAGATTCCAAGAGAAATACCTAATACAGAATGTTGTTCTCTTAATGTGGTTAAGTGACAGTATGCACAGAATATTGTACCAATAAACCAGGGAAGCTCAGCTGAGCTTCAGTGTCTGAAGATTTTATTGGGGCTCTATTACATAGGCATGATTAAATAATTAATTGCCCATGTAGCTCATCTCAGCCTTTAGGCTGAGTGATACTGTATCACCCAAAGCTCCTATCCTAAGTCACATTGTTGAGACTATCCAATATGATTTAAGGTCTGAGACAAAGATACTTCTATAAGCTATAACATTCCAAAGAGTGGAGATTACCTCCCAGAAGCTGAGGTCAAAGGCCAGATTTGGGCAATGTCAAATTCTTTATTATACACAAAGTAATACTTACTATTCTAGAAAATTTAGAATGTACCAAAAAGTATAAAGAAGACAGAAAAAGTAATTCATAATCTTGATCTAGTGGACATTTTGCTACATTCTCTCCCAGCCTTATGCTTTGTCTTTAAAAAAGAAAGTTTAAGCCATTGTATTTGTTATAGGTGATGTTTGATTTTTTTTTTTTTTTAATTCTCACCTGAGGATATTTTTCCATTGATTTTTAGAGAGTGGAAGAGAGAGGGAAAGACAGAGAGAAACATCGATGTGAGAGAAGAAACACATCGATTGGTTGCCTCCTGTACAAGCGCCGACCACTGCCCAGGCTGGGGAGGAACATGCAACTGAGGTACATGCCCTTGACCGGAATCGAACCTGGGACCCTTTGGTCCACAGGCCAACACTGTATCCACTGAGCAAACCGGCTAGGGCGGTGATGTTTGAATCTGTCATTTTAATTTGTTTTCTTGCTATTTCCTTCCAGTTCTGATTTTGTCTATAAAGGATTTAATTTCTTTAATTTTTCTTCTCAAAGATATGAAATTTGAATTAAGCTTATCATAATCCCTTTTAAGGAAAATAAGGAGTTTAGCACTTTTGTCACTATTCCTCCTTATTCACTTTTGTTCATTTAATCATGTATTTAAAATCCTATCATTCATTCATGTTCTTTTACATTATATAGTTCATACCTTTCTTTTTTTAAAAATATTTTTTATTGATTTCGGAGAGGAAGGGAGAGGGAGTTAGAAACATCAATGATGAGAGAGAATCATTGATTGGCTGCCTCCTGCTCACCCCCCCCCCCACCCCCACCCCCCCACCGGGGATTGAGCCTGTAACCGGGGCATGTGCCCTGGACCGGAATCGAACCTGGGACCCTTGAGTCCACAGGCTGACACTCTATCCAGTGAGCCAAACCAGCTAGGGCTAGTTCATACCTTTCAAAGAAGAAAAAAATACATGTTGGCAATTTTTTTTATAAACTAATTTAAAAAAAACTACTAAGTACTTTTTTTTTTAATCCTCACCCGTGGATATTTTTCCATTGATTTTGAGAGAGAGTGTAAGAGAAAGGGAAAGACAGAAACATCAATGTGAGAGAAACACATGGATAGGTTGCCTCCTACACACACCCTGACCAGGGCCCGGGCCTGGGAGGAGCCTGCAACCGAGGTACATGCCCTTGACCAGAATGGAACCTGGGACCCTTTGGTCCGCAGGCTGACGTTCTATCCACTGAGCCAAACTGGCAAAGGCAACTACTATGTACTTTTAACTACACATTTAAGCAGTTTAAGCTCATTGCCACTCCTTAAGTTCTTGCTTTTAGTACGGGGTGCCTTAAGAAAACTTTCTGTGGGACTAAATGTTTTTTGTTTTGTTTTTTTAATATATTTGATTGATTTTTTACAGAGAGGAAGGGAGAGGGATAGAGAGTTAGAAACATCGATGAGAGAGAAACATCGATCAGCTGCCTCCTGCACACTCCCTACTGGGGATGTGCCCGCAACCAAGGTACATGCCCTTGACCAGAATCGAACCTGGGACCCTTCAGTCCGCAGGCTGATGCTCTATCCACTGAGCCAAACCGGTTAGGATGGGACTAAATGTTTTGAGATGTTTTATACCTGAGAATATATTTCTAGTGTGTTTTTAAAAAATATTTTATTTTGAGAGTATGTTTATTAAAACTGGGAATAGTGAAACACAGGAAGGGCTCAGGATAGAAGAAGCAATAGGAGAAAGCCTAGGTGGGGCTACTTCGGCTCACTGAAAATTCATAGAAAAAGAGGCCTTGGAGACAGGGTCAGGGAGTTAGCTCAGGACAGCTGCCCTTTCCCATTGCTACACTGGTTGCAAATCTCATGGGGGCTCTTAGAGTTTTGCCTGAGAGGGAAGAAAGGCATGGATGGGTGTGCTTCGAGGAGGGAGTTCTTAATGTGAATGACAATTCATTTGAATATGGAGCTCTTGGGTTCAACTATTATTTTGTAGGTCTCTATACAAAGTACTTGATCTATTAGTATTTGTTGTTATGGAGGAGTGTGTGACTAACCTGATGTTTGCACTTTTTGTTGTTGTTGTTAATCCTCACCTGATGATATTTTTTCCATTGGTTTTTAGAGAGAGTGGAAGGGAAGGAGGGAGGGGGAGAGAGAAACATTGATGTGAGAGACACACATTGATTGGTTGCCTCTTGTAAGCCCAACAGGGGCCAGGGATTGAACCTGCAACCCAGGTATGTACCTTTGACCAGGCATCGAACCTGAGACCCTTTGGTGCACAGACTGACACACTAACCACTGAGCAACATGGGCCAGGGCTCTCCTTAATCTTTTGCCTATTAATTTTAGCATTCGTTGGTGGGTCTTTGCTGCAGTAATTATTACTATGGTGGAGCTGCCTAATAGTGATTTGTTTACCTCATTTCTTTTATGTTTAATGGTTAGAATTCTTGTATAAGAAATGGTTGATATTTCTCATCAATTTATTTATTCAGTCATTTATATCCATATGGATTATTGGCTATTTATTTTATTCTTTGAGTTTCCTGTATTTAAAAATTGTCTGAAATATAATGCAATTGACAGATTAAATTTTTTCTTCTTTTTAGGATCAGAAAAGTTTTCTTCTGAAATTTCATTATTCTTTCTGTTTTAGCTACTGGTTTACTTTTTGAGGAATTCCTATTATATGAAGATGGACTCTCCTGAAGGCATTTGTTTTACAGAAGATTTTTGAAACAGAATTGTGGAATACTAAATTATTTCTCATTCAGATTGGCTTTTTCCTTTTTTTTTTGTAGACATTAAAATACATATCAAAAACACCATGCAGTCACCAGAGTCCTGAGATTGTCAGGGAATTTCTCACAGCAATGAAAAGCCACAAGTTGACCAAGTAAGTAAAAATTATCTTAAGGAGGAAGAAGGACTCACAATGAAAATAACTTACAAAAGCCCCCTCAGAAACTGTATTTATATTTAGTTGGGCCTTGAATTCTAATTAACACTCAGTGTGTTCTCTTTATTTTATTTTTATATATTTATTGATTTTACTGATTTTTTACAGAGAGGAAGGGAGAAGGATAGAGAGTTAGAAACATCCATCAGCTGCCTCCTGCACACCCCCTACTGGGGATGTGCCCACAGCCAAGCTACATGCCCTTGACCGGAATTGAACCTGGGACCCTTCATTCCACAGGCCGACCCTCTGTCCACTGAGCCAAACCAGTTAGGGCAATGTATTCTTTTTTTAAAAAATTTGAGAGAGAAACATTGATTTATTGTACCACTTATTTATGCGTTCATTGGTTGATTCTTTTGTGTGTGTGGGTGTGGGTGAGTGTGTGTGTGTGTGTGTGTGTGTGTGTGTGTGTGTGTGTTAATCCTCACCTGAGGATATTTTTCCATTGATTTCTAGAGAGGGTGGAAGGGAGGGAGACAGAGAGAAACATCAATGTGAGAGAGATAAATTAATTGGTTGCCTCTTGGACATGCCCTGACTGGGGCTGGGTTTCAAGCAACTGGATAGGGCTCATTGGTTGATTTTTATATGTGCCCTGACCAGAGATCAAAACTGCAACCTTGGCATATCGGGATGACGTCCTAACCAACTGAGCTATTCAGTCAGGGCCTCAATATGCTCTTTTAAAGTAGTATTATGGTATTGGAGATGAGACAACTGAGAATTCAATATAGGGATCCTTCTAGAGCCAGCAATAGAACATAGTGGGGGTTTTTTAATCTCAAAAAAGTTTTTTGGAGTCCTAGTTCTATGATCTGGCCCATTACCCCTGTTAGTATTCAGACCAAATTGATTGAAAAATGGGGTTCACAAATTAAACTGCTTTCTATAAAATTTATCAATTAAGGCATTTGACATTTGTTTTTTGGCTTGGGGCAAAAATGGCTTGATAATATTCTGTCTGCTCTTCTAGTGCCCAGTTATTTTTCTTGGTGGCTTTCTTGAATAAGATAGGCTTGTAGGACTTAAAAACAATAATTAGGCCCTAGCTGGTTTGGCTCAGTGGATAGAGCATTGGCCTTTGGACTAAAGGGTTCCAGGGTCCCAGGTTCCATCCCGGTCAAGGGCACATGCCTGGGTTGTGGGCTCAATCCCCAGTAGGGGGCGTGCAGGAGGCAGCGATCAATGATTCTCTCTCATCATTGATGTTTCTATCTCTCCCTCTTCCTTCCTCTCTGAAATCAATAAAAATATATTTAAAAAATAATAATAATTAGATCAAGCCTGACTGGTGTGGCTCAGTGGTTGAGCATCGACCTATGAACCAGGAGGTCATAGTTCAGTTACCGATTGAGGCACATGGCCGGGTTGTGGGCTTGATTCCTAGTTGGGGGTGTGCAGGAGGCAGCCGATCGATGATGTTTCTATCTCTCTCTCTCTCCCTCTCCTTTCCTCTCTGAAATAAATAAAAATATATTTAAAAAACATTAAAAAGGAATTAGATCAAGATTTTACATGAGAAGAAAACTACCCTTAGTCTTTTAGAATTAATACCAGAGCTGATACATTTCGAAAGTGTTTGTCATTTCATTTAGGATAATAAAAAATTTTCTTTTGGAGGAACCATTTGGCTCACAGCACAGTTGATAAACTATCAATAAACTAAGTGCACTTTTCCTCTTGCCTCTCTTTTCCAAATGAACTCCGAAGACAAATATATTTCAAATGTGTGTATATATATGTGTGTGTATGAGTGTGTATGTATAGTTTGTCTTGTTTTCAGTTGTAAAATATATAGAATATTAAGTTTATCATCTCAGCCCTGGCCGGGTAGCTCATACATTGAAATAGTATTTAGTGGTTTTTTAACATTTACTTTCTATATTTCAAAGAATTTAAGAGTACAAAAATCGTCTTTTATATTTCCCCAGAATTTTACCATTTCTTTTGCTCTTCATTTATTCCTGAAGTTTCATGTTTACTTTTTACTATGTACTTCATTCAGCCTGAAGAACTTCCTTTAGCACTTCTTTTAGAACATGGCTGCAAATTTTCTTTCAACAAAGAATGTTGTTATTTTCTTTAATTGCTGAAGGATAATTTCAGTGTGTTGAGGATCTTTCTTTCAGTGCTTTAATGATGTTATAAAGTGGCTTCTGACTGCCATGGTTTCTGATGAGTAATCTGTAATCATGCAAATATGTAATATGTTGTTTTCCTCAGGCTGCTTTTAATATTTTTTCTTGTTTTTGGTCTTCTGAAATTTGATTTTTTTTAAATTTTATTTTTGCTGAACTTCTTAAGTAGATAAATTTCTATTTCTTACCAAATTTGTGAAGTCTAGGTCCATTATTTCTTGAAATATTTATTCTGCTTTAATCTCATTCTCCTTTCTTTCCAAGCTCCAAAGGTACAACTGTTAGAACTTTGATAATTGTTCTACAGGTCCCTAAGGGTCTGTTCTCTCTCTCTCCCTTTTTTTTGTTTAAATATATATTTTTATTGATTTCAGAGAGGAGAGGAGAGGGAGATAGAAACATCAATGATGAGAGAGAATCATTGATTGGCTGCCTCTTGCACGCCCCATACTGGGGATCGAGCCTGCAACCTGGGCATATGCTCCGACCGGGAATTGAACCGGTGCCCTCCTGGTTCCTGGGTCGACGCTCAACTGCTGAGCCACACCCAACCAGGTTCTCTCTTTCTTTTTTATAGACAAGGAAACTTTTTTTTTATGATTAAAGCTTTATTTAAGTTTGAAGTCAAGAAATAGACTATTTTTAAAAATACATTGTTAAGGAGAAAGAAAATATCTATGTTGAATTAAGAAATACTTAAGCAAAGTTACACATGACTAATAACTATGCACAACAATCTTCTTTAGTATCAAAATTTTTTCTTTGCAAAGTCATTTACAGAAGAAGTTCAACAAGTTAATCTTGTTATAAATGCTAGGCTATATTTTCCAACCTGCTTCTTTTTAGTTCTAGCACTTCAATAAGTTTTGACTTTATTTTCTAAATGTTTAAAAATGTGTCATTTAAAAAGGAAAAAAGGTGGTATTTACTGGTCTCAAGATAAATGGGGATCAACAAGCCTATATTACATTCCATTTATAGTTTCTGATTGCTATAACATTGCAGCAATTTGCAGATGGAATGGAACTTATTTTCGAAAGGGTAAAAACGTAAAAGGTCCTGCTGATAAGTACTAGATCACTGATTCAGCTATTTCAAATGAAAACTTCCTATTAGAGATTCTAAGTAATATGAACATTGAAAAATATATGCCAGTAGCCTCCTACCCAAAATATGTAGGAGTCTCATTTCTGGAACCTATCTGTATAAAGATTCATACAGAATTAAAGATTTATTTTGGTGGCTTACAGATTCAAAATTTGAAAATTTTCATGGGACTATTTTTAATCATAATGAACAAAAAGACAATATCCAATCACTTCCACTCTGCCTCTAACATGTAAGAGCAAAAATTCAAAAAATAATGCAACAGAACTTTTCATCTCCTGTCTGCATTACAGAGATTAGTATTTTTTTTTTTTTTACCACAGAGACCACATAGCAAAGGTATATACACTAGTCCCAGCCACCAAAGTCTTTTCCACACTATGGCAATAAAAGCAAGATTTAAATCTAATGAGCTAAAACTAATTCTTCAGATGAGACTTCACTGCATGGCCATTTTCATGGAAGGAGGCAGGAGGTTGCTATCCATTTGGACTAGCAGAACACACAACCACGCAGAACCTTGTTTCAAAAATTTCCAGAACAACTTCAGAAGTTCTTGTTTAATTTTTTATGCCATATACAAACACAACACACATTTATAGTCTCAATATTAAGAAAATTGAGAATTGAGCAGTAAAGTGCTAACATAGAAGGGGAATGTTTAGGGTATACTAGGGTATGCTAATAACTCCAGTTATTTTAAAAAAACATTCAGACTGCTTCAAATTCTGTTCTGGAAACTATCTCTCCAAGCTTTTTTTGCCCCTTTTAAATGAGCTGATAGCTAACTATATAAACAGATACTTGGGGGTGGGACTTCTCAATCTCTACAAACTTTCAGAATAATTTGCTTCTAAAAATTATCAACAAATAATCCAGCTAAACTACCTTCAGATGACATGTCACATAAAATTTCTTAATTTGTTTTATAGGTCTTCTGAAAGCCCTGCCCCTTAATCCAAACCAAAACTTTGATATTTCAAAAGAGTTCAATAAGATTCTGGTATTATAAATTCAAACTCAGTACTGCCATCTGTTACATTCTGTTTAAAAATTGAATAATTTTCCTGCTGAATAAAAATATCTTCCCAGGTCATTGGCTTGTTCTGAGGAGTGGATGTGGTCCCTATGGGAGGTTTTTTCCCAGCATCAACCTTATACCCAATTCCATCATCCTTCATTATAGGCACAGTGTCTGACCTATCAGGGAGGTATGCATATTGTCTGATCTGTAAAGACCTGCATGGATGTAAATGATAAAGCTTTGAGTCTCCAGAAGGAACTTGACTATGAACTGACTTTATGTGTGAAGACGTAAATTGATAGTTGATGAAAGATTTGCCACAAACCAAACATTGATATCTTCGCTCCCCTGTGTGATGAATTTCATGCTTTGTGCGATATTCTGCAAGAGGAAATACCTTCTCACAGTAACGGCAAGGATACTTCTTTTTCCAAGAATGAATGTTAAAATGTCTCCGGAAGCTTGTCAGACAGGCATATGACCTTTTGCACACAATACAGATATAATAGACCCTTCCATCTACTATTAACTCATAGTGATCATCATATTTTACTTTCATACGTTTGTTGGCCGGCTCACTGCTAATTGTTTTTGGTATCTCATTCTCAAGTCTGGCCTCCCCTTCATCAGGGTCATCTTTGACAGGGATCACTATGTCATAAATATTTTCACCAATATTTGCATAAACCTTGCCAACAGCTGATAAGCCTTCAATTTCAGTAGCTGTATCTAAAGTAATGATCTTCTGACCCTCCATTAGATGTCTTGAGTCTAAACCTGGATCATTAGTGTTTCTAGTAATTATATCTGAAACTTTTAAAGAATTGGAAAGTGGCTCTTGCAGAAGTGTAGAGATCTGCATCTTCTGTACCAGTGATCCATCAAAAGTGGCATTTTTGGGAGTATCAGCCTGTAGGACCAAAGATGTATTACTGACAGCCGAATCTGGACTGGAGCTAATAGTGTCGTCGTCATCTATAATTTCCTCCTCCTCGTTGTCATTGGCCTTGTTTCCTTTCAAAACAGTACTGTTTGGTGTCTGCTGATTCTGCACAAGTAAATTGATTGAAGGAGGCATATGATTTGGAAGTGAAGGACTGACATTTGGTGGCGTAGTATGTGGTGCCTGATTTAACAAAATGATGTTAGGAGTCAGATGTGTCTGGGTAGAAGATACCAGCACTTTTTCACTTCCTTGTGTTTGGCTCAGAGTTGCCTGGTTCACAGGAGTAGGAAGTTTCTGCGGAGGTGTGTTATTTGTTAAAGCAGGGGAGTTATTGCTAGCACAAGGTGCAACATCTGAAATAGCAACAGAGCCTGAGTTAGGCGGGGCCTGTGCCACTGCACTGGTCCTTGGCAAAGTCTTCTTTGCAGGCAGAATCTCAGAGCAGAAAATAACATCATCATCATCATCTGAATCAGTAACAATAATCTTTTTTGTCTCATAATCTTCAGCAGATAAGGAAAAAGACTCTGTTATAATAGGCATTATAGTTGCCCCATTATCTTGCGTTTTGTCTTTTGATTTTTGTACTTCAAGGTTCCTGTCACTAGAACCAGAAGGTAAGGTTTCTGAATTACCATCCTGAGCTGTATGTGAGGTGCTTTTAACCTGTGACAACGGGACACCAAGCTCTGCTATAAACTTTACTCCTAACAACTGCCCTGATTTTATTAACTCGTCAAGTAAATCTGATCTAACTCGAACAATTTTAGAACTATAGATATAATTGAGAATTTCTGCAAAGATCTCTGCTCTTAGAAAGCTTAGTTCAACAACTTGCCCAGCAACTGAGAAGAGCTGATGGAAATAAGTACTAGAAGCAGAAAGAATATTCCTGTGGGCCCGGAATTTTCGGTCTTCCACAATAACGGTAACATCACAGAAGAGTCCATGGCCACGTTGCTCATTCAAGGAGTTCAGCAGACTGCCAGAGTATTGAATGTCTGTAGCAGAAATCAGTTTTCTACTCTCCATGCCTGCTTTTCCGCGTCGCCGCTTCTCCTCCTCAGGCCGTGCCGAAGGGTGGGAGTTATCCAACAGCAAGAGGCCGGACTCCCGTGGTGATTCGGCTCCTCCTTTAAACGTCTCTCCAGTCTTGGGCCGACAGAGGGCACAGCGCGTGGGTGAAGCGCTGGAATCAAAGGCGCCTTCCACCTCCGAGCGCACTCGGTTCTTTCAAGGAAACTTTATTAACGTTTTCCAAACAATTTGTATGCTCATCACTCTCATTTCTTAGTTGGAGCATGTGTGACCACATTGACACAAAAAGCTTTGGATAATCGAAACACAAGGAGGGGATCAGGACTTGGGGAAGGGAGCAGGGAGGAAGAAAACGATGCATCACCTTTCTTCTAGATTTACTTTGTCACAAAGATACAGATCTCAGACTACAGAGGTTGCAGGTAATTTCAACTGGACTGAGTCTTCTCATGTGACAGTATTTTCTTTCAATCTGCAGTTCTTCTGTTGACTATCAATAGAGACTACAGAGCAGTCCTGTCCAGTAGAACTTTCTGTGATAATGGCAATATTTCTCTGCCCTATCCTACACAGTAGCTTCTAGCCACATGTAACTGTTGATCATTTTATTTTTATTTTTAAAAAATATGTGGGGTTTTTTTTGTGTGTGTTTTTTTAGAGAGGAAGGAAGAGGGATGAAGAGATAGAAGCATCAATTAGAAAAACATCATTGATTGGCTGCCTCCTGCATGTCCCCTTCTGGGGATTGAGCCTGCAGCCCAGGCATGTGCCCTGACCTGGAATCCAACCAGGATCTCTTGGTTCCTGGGTGGATGCTCAACCACTGTGCCACACCGGCTGGGCAAATTTAAGTATTAATAGCCATATATAATCAGTTGCTGACATGAACAGTGCCATTTATAATACCTCCTTTGATTGACTTCATCTCACAGCCATATGCAGAATTCAAGTGCCTTTTACAAATCCTTTGATGAATGATTCTAAAGTTTTATGGCAGCCTGCACCCCAAAACCAGACAATTCAATTCCTGTATGTTCATGTTGCCTTTTGAGGTGATGTCCCAGCACGGGAGCTCAGAGCAAGTGAGTCTCTGTGGGCCCTTTAAGAGGAACCCCTGGGACTCCAGCAGCTCCCTCTCTCACTCAGCCATAATCCCTGCTGGTTTTCACAGCCAGAAGTTATGGGGACTTCTCTTTCTGGCTCTGGAATCCTGGGCTGGAGGGCATGGTTTGGAGCTGGGATTCCTCATTCTTCAAAGGGGACCTCCACAGCTGAGATGCCCTTCCCCATTTTTAACTGCACAGGTAGGTGTGGGACCAGCTTGCTTGTTCCATGTCTCTGTGCTTTCTACCAGTCTTTGCATGGCTGCTTTTTTATATCCTTAGTTATAGGACTTCTGGTCAGCTAGACTTCAGGTGGTTCTCAATGATGGTTGTTCTGTAGTTTAATTGTAATTTTGATGTGATCATGGGAGAAGGCAAGTACAGCATTTATCTACACTGCAGTCTTGACCAGAAAGAAGCCTTTCCTAATTCTTCCATTGCTGCCCTTCCAAGTTTCAACCTTCTCTTGATTTCATGGCTGTAGTCTCCATTTGGAAGGCAGCTATGCTCACCACTATACCACCAACGCTGTAGTCTCCATTTGAGTTGATGACTGAACCAAAGTAAGCAAAGTCTTTAATAGTTTTCATGTCTACTTTTAATTAAATGGTTGATTCCTGGATCAGATTAACATGAATATAAGTTATTCATGACTGTCGAAAGCAAAAGCTACAGGCAGTGTTTTTCTAAAACCAATCACTAGAGGGGGCATGCAGGCTTCTTTCACTATGGCTGGGGCCTGGCTCCTTTAGGAGGTAGCCAACCATTGCAGTCCATTGGAATTAATTGGCCTCAGTGCCTGGTGATCCAGGTGGCTGCTTGCCATATACCATCAAGACCTGAACCATCTTTTTTTTTTTTTTAATATATTTTATTAATTTTTTACAGAGAGGAAGGGAAAGGGATAGAGAGGTAGAAACATCAATGAGAGAGAAACATCCATCAGCTGCCTCCTGCACACCCCCTACTGGGGATGTGCCCACAACCAAGGTACATGCCCTTGACTGGAATTGAATCTGGTACCTTCAATCTGCAGGCTGACGCTCTATCCACTGAGCCAAACCGGTCAGGGCCTGAACCATCTTTTGCTAGCTAGTGCAGTTCAAGGCAGGAATCACATTTATAATAGAAACTGTTGAAGTGCTCTTTAATCCTTTTATCTGAATATCTCAATAGAGTTTTTCTCTACCATTCTTTCATAGAAAGGAGATGAAAGATACTAGCCCTTAACTGGTCCAGATCTAGTAGTGCAAACTGGAGTGTCATTAATTTGGTTAAGTACCTCCGTTACTAGAGTCCCTGAGGGTATTGTAGGAACCATTCTTTATTTCACATCACAACTTTATTCAGCATAATGGTAGTATTGAGATTCAACTTGAATTCACTTTACACTAAGTTTCGTGTCATATTTTCTTTAGCATGTTAATTCTCCAAAGCATTTGGTTCTTTAATCGTTTTAATTTTTTGCTTAAGGCATTTAATTCTCAAGAACTACACTCTGGCTTACAGCCTGGGTCTCTTCCTTAGGTCTCTCTAAGACAGCGGTTCTCAACCTGTGGGTCGCGACCCCTTTGGGGGTCGAATGACTCTTTCACAGGGGTCGCCTAAGACCATCGGAAAACACATATATAATTACATACTGTTTTTGTGATTAATCACTATGCTTTAATTATGTTCAGTTTGTAACAATGAAATTGGGGGTCACCACAACATGAGGAACTGTATTAAAGGGTCGTGGCATTAGGAAGGTTGAGATCCACTGCTCTAAGATGTACAGCTATGACTACCAGGCATAGAGGAAGGACTTGCCTTCAAGACCCAGCCTGGGCAGGTCTGTAAATATCTTGGGGTCTCTAAAAGGGACTTTTCTGTGCTCAGATTACTCTTGGGATTTGCCACCATATTTGGGACATGACCTCTGGGGCCAGCAAAGCTCAGAGTGGAAGGGTTGTCAGGTTTCCCTAATATCTGGAGTGTGGTTACCGTGACTGCTTTCAGAGCATGGAATCCTGACTCATGTCTCCCAGTGTTCAATAGCTGTCTCTCCCTTGAACTTCTTTAAGTCAGTGCTACCCTATCCTTTTCTTTAATTTATCCTTATACTAGAGGCCCAGTATAAGAAATTTGAGCACGGGTAGGGGGATGGTCCCTCAGCCTGGCCTGCACCCTCTCGTAGTCCAGGACCCCTTGCTCCTTACTGCCTGCCTGCTCGCTGCTACTTAGTGCTACCACCTCTGTGCTTGCCAGCCAGATGTGAGCCTGGCTTCTGGCTGAGCGGTGCTCCCCCTGTGGGAGCACACTGACCAACTGGGGAAGCTCCTGCATTGAGTGTCTGCCCCCAGTGGTCAGTGCGCATCATAGCGACCAGTCGTTCTGGTCGTTCTGCCTTAATGGTCGCTTAGGCTTTTATTATATAGATTTATCTTATGCTTGCTTTGTCTCAGTTGTTGGGGATACACAGGTATGAATACAGTGTAACTGCTATGGTAGTGGGGACATAGTAGAGAGATACTGAAGTGTCAGAATTTGAGAATTTGTTTATAGGAGATTACAGTGGGTTTAATGTAAAGGAAGAGTTGGCCAGATGCAGGTGAGTTAATGCTAAGTAGAAGGATCATGTGCTGAGGCATGGAATAGGAGGTAGCCTGATGCTTTCCTGTGTAGTGTTTGCAGTGGTGTTTACAGTAGTCCCCCCTTATCCGTGGGGCATATGTTTCAAGACTCCCAGTGGATGACTGAAACCGTGGATAATACCGAACTCTGTATATGTTATGCCTCTTCCTCCTCATTCTCCTTTGCTGCCTTCTCTCCTGGCCCCTTAAATGGAGGTGCTTTATGGCATTGTCCTGTGTTCTTCACTTACCCTGCACTTGGTCTCTGGGCTATGCTAGCCACTGTAATGGTTTCACATAACTCCTTAGAATAAATCCAGCTCTGGTCTTTTTCTTTAGTTTTAGACCAAATTAAGACTAAAATTACACAGTCTGCTTGATAGAATTTGTTGTTTTTTCAAAGTACCACAAACTTGGCCCTGGCCAGGTAGCTCAGTTGGTTAGAGTATCATCCCGATACTCCAAGGTTGTGGGTTCGAGCCCCAGTCAGGGCACATAAAAGAATCAGTCAGTGAATGCATAAATAAGTAGAACAATAAATCGATGGTTCTCTCTTTTTCCCTTCCTCAAACCAATCAATCAGTAAAAGTACCACAAACTTAAATTTCAGTTAATATATGTTTTCCAAACAGGCTAAAAACGTGACAACAAACTTTAACTCTTCCCTTGCCTTCCCCCATCCTCAGCAAACCTAGGCAGTTGTCAGGTTTGTTGACTGCTAGACCTGGGGGTGACCAAGAGCATTTCACACGTCCAGACTCTCTTTGCCATCCCTGCTGCTGCTGCTGCTGCCCAAGTTCACGACTTTGTTTTCTCTCACTGGGGAGTATTACAGTGTCTTTGCCTCCATTTTCTCGGGTCTTCCAGAATTGCTTCAGTATCAGCCTAAGCATGATGGTCCTTTCTTTGGTTGCTCTCCAGTGAGTACAGAGTAACATCCAGCTCTTGGTAGACGGGACCCTTAGCAGTCTTGTCCGAGAAGACTCTCTGAACCTTGTGTCCCACAACCGCTTAGGAGCCATTTCCTAAAGCTCCATGAATGTTTGTACTTCTGGGCATTTACTTGTGTGTTCCTGCCTTGACTGCCCATTCTGTTTATCCTTTCTGCCTAGAAAGTCCTGCAGAGTCCAGTGCAAGGGTCTGCTCTGTGAAGTCTTCTTCAAGTTGAGAGTAAATGTTTGGGGAATTATGAGGAATAGAACTGGACTACAACTTCAATAGTAATGACTACTATTTATGGAGAAACTACTGTGTGACAGTCACCATTATGAACACTGCGAACACTAAAAGCAGATGATTAAGAACATGAGCTTTGGTGGTAGAGTCCCAGCTCTGCTGTTTACTAGCTGTGTAACCTTGGACAAGTTATTTCCAATCTCAGTGTCAGTTAAGTCTGACAGTTAAATGTGCTTCTCTAATGGAAAGTAAGCAATAAATGGTGGTTACTGCCACCGTAAATGGAAAGTAAGCAATAAATGGTTGTTGCTGCCACCTCCTCACCCCTTGTGAGATAGTAAATATATCATCATGCATGTTTTTCAAATGATGAAACTGAGGCTTAGGGAGTCTGGGTAACTTGTACTGCTTCCCGGAACACATGACTCTGGGATTTGTGGCTTACTCGTCTTTTTATTCTATAGTGTCTTTAAACTCAGTAAGTATTTATTGCATTTAAAAATGTATCTGGAACTCCAGGGTCAGATTGAAAGAAAAATTTAGAAATTGTTACCTGCATAGAGTGGTAATTGAAGTTGTTCTCTTAAGTCCTGCCATCTTTGAGAGTCCACGCATTTCAACCACCCCTTCAGCAGTGAGCTACATAGTGCCATGTGGCAGATGGCAGTGATCTTCAACTGTTACTTAAATCTTTTTAAAATTTGTTTGTATTTGTCTTCTTTCCCCAACTGGTTTGTAAGCTCTTTGAGGGCAGAAGACCGTACTGTGTACTACTATGTATATTAACTCCTGCTCCCTTAAAGTCGTTTTGTTTACTAAGATAATAGGTCAAACTTCAGTAAAAGTTAATCTCAAAAAGGAATTCTTAAACAGTGACCAACCAAGATTATTTTGTTAATCTCTACTTTCTATTATCTGAATTAAGAAAACTTTGCTTACATTTTCCAAATAAAATTTATTAAACTTCATCTCTAATATTTGTTACATTTATTACAATCTAAGCCTCTATGATCTGTAGGATTCTAATACACATTTGTACCCTTGAGTTTCATTTTACAGTTGAGGAAGCTGAGGGCCATGTTCCAAGTGGTTCTCCCACTTGTTGTCTTGCAAACTGTTCTCTAAACAACTTGGTAAAGAATCAAGATCCTTAGGGGTATGAGAGTTTTAAGTGCTTTGTAATTTATTTTTTGACAGAGCTGAAAAACTTCAGCTGCTGAATCACAGGCCTATGACTGCTGTTGAGATCCAGCTGGTGAGTGAAGGAGGCTGGTGTGTGTGTGTCGGGAATGGGGGTGGGTGGATTGATTTATGGGTATGAGATATAGAAAGGGTGATATAAAGGCTGACAACAGACAAGCCAGGAACTGACATAACTTGAAAAGACAGGCCACTCCATTTTATAAGTGAAATTTGATCCTAGTTAGTATGGACTTAGGTAAAGTAGAAGACGAAATTTAATTCCTTCTACATGGTTTAGGCCTATGATTTGGTAGCTCTTTGTCTCACCTGATGTCCTACGTGATTCTGGCCATGGCTCCCCTGTAGGATTATTGCCAACCCAGATGTTGCATACAAACATTAGACTTGACATGATTCTGCTGGAATTCATCTCTCCCACTCCTACCCTTTGACCTGCTCTTCCTGAATTTCTTTTCTTGGTTAATGGAGCATATGTGCACTTTCCCACATGCTCTCTTTCTTACCCTCCTGGCCCAGTCTCCTAAGCCAGAAACCTGGAAGTCATTCTCTTCTTTTTATCACATTCAGTTAGTCCTCAGGTTCTGTTGCTTCTATCGCTTATTCTTCCTTTCACTACTGCACTGCATCACTCTCTGTCATCATATCTCACTTATCCCCTCACCCTTCTCCCTGTTCCAGTCTGGCCCCTTCAGTCTATCTTCCACAGCACTATATAGTTCATTTTCTAAAACCACAAATTTGATGATCTTATTTCCCTGCATAAAACCATTCAGAGGAGCCTCATCACTTGAAAAGTCTAAATTGCAGTCACAGCATAAAGTTTCAGAATTGTAGGAGGCAACTGGAGTAGAAAGCTGAGGTGGTTTAAGGAGAATGAAAATGAGGTCCAGTGATACAGATGAGTGTCTGCTGTATTGGCCTGCTGTTTCCTTCAGTTGTACAGAGCAAAGAGCATCATTAAGCTACAAATATTAGGCAGGCCATTCAACTGACAGTGAAAAACTTTGGCTGGAGAATTAATAAAATGAGAATAAAACTGTTTCCAAAGTCAGTTTTAGAAGTATTTAGCACTTTGTCAAATTTCCTTCAGAGAAGTGTGGAAGAAAATGGCCAATAATACCCATGATCTCTAGAATTGTTTAAAAAACAAAACAAAAAAACTCTTTCCTTAAAGGGTCATGGGGTATTTAATTTTTGACTAAAACTTATTGTATTTGTAGTGTTACTTCTGCCCTTCAGAATGTACTCAAAATTTAGGGTGCCTTTCCACAAAGGGTGCCTTTCTGGGTAACTGGTCTTCAGGATACACAAAGACTCCATTTTAAACCCTCATTATTCTTATGCTTTCGACTGTGTGTATGTTGGAGATTCAACTTGGAAAAGAGAAAAAACAAACAAAACAGCAAGAAACTAATTCCTTTCCCTCTGGGTTAAAGATCACATGGCATGTCTCCTCCAGCTTTAATCAGCAACATATGTTATTCATGGCTTAAGGACAGATGGAGAAGAGATGAGGAGGATTAGTGTGACCTCACCCCAGAGCCTGTACAAAGCTCTATCATTACTTGTAAAATTAGCTGCTATTAAGAATACCTATTGTATGCCAGACGTGGTGCTAGGGGCTTTGTATATGTTACCTTTAATGCCTCCATCATAATCTTGGCTAGTGAGTGGCTGATTCGGGTCTAATTCACAAGTCTTACTGTGTTCCTCCAAGCCATGTACTTTTGCATCCCCTCAGACTGTTCGTTCTCTTCTCCTTTCCTTGGTGAAAATTATGTGTGTTGTTTCCCAGTAGTTGGGCCATTTTATATCCAGAGTTTTCCCAGCCTGGGATTTGGCTGTAAAAGATAGCAAATCATTTACCAAGGCTTGTAGCAGTATCTCTTCTCACCAGAGTGGAATAAGAAGTTGGGTTTTCACAGAGAGTGGAAACTGCAGAGGACTTGAGACTTTCCTCATCTAAAGCTTACAATTTAGAAGTAATCTCAGCATCTAACATTTGTTAGTATTCAGTTTTAGGGGCTGAAATTTCTCTTTTTTAATTACACCTCAGCCATGATTTGTTGCAATCCTCAGATCTGTCTGAAGAAGAGGAAGCCACCCAGCTTCTGTGACTCTTCTTCCCTTTTGAGCCCTCTGGTCTGAAGATAGGACAGTGAACCCATGACCTCACCGGCCATGGTCCTGAACAGCACTGCCATCTATGCCTGTTATAATGTAGTGACTATAAAATGTCTTGAATTATATAGAGTTTTATGGCTTACAAAAGACTATAGTATTTGTTCTTGTTTGGTCCTGACTATACACATTACTTTCATTTTATATTAAAGAAAATGGAAATTTACAGAGGTTGGGTGAACTGTTCCTGGGTCAAGTAGCTAAAAGTGTCAGTAACTATTAGATTTTGAGATGTTTGAGGAAAGTAGGAGGTTAGGCCTGACAGCTTAAAATGAGAAACAGTTCATCAGCTCAGTTTGACAGCTCCTGGGTATTGATATAATCTCTGTATATGATTAAAGACATTTGTCATTTATGTTGACCCATCTGCAAATACTTTGGATTTTAAAATTTCATTTGCCTTTATATTCTGAGTAACTTGAAACCTTTGGTATCAGAATGTTGAGATGGTGCTTTGCACTTCTTTATTTGGGCCTGAGAATCTTGGATTGAAAAGAAAACTTCCTGACTATAATTATCCCTGAGGATCATGTGCGAATCAAAGCTGCTCCTGGCAAATTTGGCTAAATGGAAAGCTCATCAGCCCTTTTGCCAAAAACACACCTCCCTAACACCTGATCTTAGTGTTGCATCTGCCAAACCCAGAGATTGGGATGCAAGAAGGTGGCCTATTGAGGTTCTCTCTGTTTGGTTTTCTGAAAGGGAAGGCCTCTTAGAGGTCGCATAACCAAACTCTTAACCAGTGGACTTTATAGTAGTCTGCTGTACAGCATAGCATCTCTGAGAGAGGAAATGATAGAACCTCCTAGTGGAAGGCATGGTGTTCTAGAAAGAGCTGGGATGCAAAGTCAAAAACCTTGCCCCCACTTGCTTTGAGACCCAGGTCAAGTTTCCTTGTAACGCTGAGCATCCACTTACCAGTAAATTTGTCCTGCCTTGATGTGCAGTGTTCTTGAGAAGCTCTGGGGGCAGTGATTCGGTGACAGCCCCTCACAATCTGTGGGGCACTACACAGATACTAGTGGAGGCTGTCACTCTTCTAACAGTAGTTCAGAGCTCCTTCACCCTCTCACCTGAGGCAGGAAGTAGTTTACCATCAACTGCATATGCCAGTTATTCATAAACTTGGAGACATTCTTCTCAAATGGAGATCATTTCTCAGGATTAAATCAGGTTGGATATATCCCTCCTTCCTCTTCCTTCATTCTTTGGAGGCAGTCTGTGTTAGTCCTTTCATGAACCCGTTTGCATGTCTGATTTTAAAAATGGGCTTTGGGGATTGTTTCTTGTTCAGTTAAGAAGTTATTTTATTGAGCCTTTGAATCATTAGACAGTGGACATTTTATTTCACAGTGTGATAGGATTTAACTTCATTGGTTCACTTGGTATTTTCCCCACCCTAGACCTCCCGGGGTTATTCTCTAGTTGTGGAAACATTTTTGGACTAAGATGAATGAAGAGACTAATGTTTTTTCAGGAGTTTGCAGTATGATCTTGGATGTGTCACTGGGCTTCTTTTGTTTCTATACTGTTATTTGTAAAGTGAGGCAGTGGACTGATTTCAGGATTGTAAGTCTAGCTTGCCATCTTTCTTTACTTAAATCTGCTGGATTTCTTTCTAGAATTCCTTTTGGTCTTACTTGCCAGATGTCAGAGATTGCTGTGGGAAATGCCATAGAATAGGACCCTGGACACCTTTAGCTGAAAAGGTTGTTTGCAATAGACAGCTAATGCCACCAAGTGAATGTGCTTAAACAATGTGACTGCCTGCATATTTTTAAAAGGGGGCTGACTATACATTATGTTTGTATTCGATAACATATTGAGAATCAGAGGTGAGGCTTAGAAACTGGCTCATGATTGTGGGTATCGGCTGTGTGTTCAGATTTCCAGGACTGTGTCGGTAGCCAGGCTTTGAGTAGACCTTTGATGAGGTGTGTGGGGTTGTTTTCCAGCGTCACTCATCAGACTCCTGTTCTGCATTCTCAGGAGGAGACTAAGGCCCAGTGGTGTGTGTTCGAGTTGGATAGGCCTGGCTTGGATTTCTAGTTTGCCTTTTGCCGGGATTGTTGTGAGGGTTAAAAGAAATAATGGACATACTAGTAAAGTGTAAGGTGCAGCACCAGGCACATAGCTCCCTAAAGAGCTGTTCTTAGGTGGTGGCGTTAATGAGGATTAGAAAAAATATATAAACCACTTGGCACCATTGATGAGGCAGTATGGGATTGTTTTCCAGTGACACTCATCAGACTCCTGATGAATCATCAGATGAGTTGTTGCTACAGTTTGTAAGTTATAGTTGAACTTGCAAAATACAAAAATACATAAAGCACCATGCACTCCCCAGAGGTGAGTTTTTCTTTGCATATACAACATATTCACATGTGTATATAGGGATAGAACTGTTAGGGTTTTCTTTTTCTTTCAAGAAAAATATTAATATGCAATTCTCCTTTTTCACTGACCCATTTTGAGCACTAGCACTGGCTTACCCTGAAATTTGATCAAGCTTCTCCCTCCTGTGGAGCCAAGGTGGAGAGGACCGAGAGACCGGAGGCTCTGGACCGGCCCTGAGCTCTGTGCTAAGAGGCTGGGCTGGGACTGGGAATGACATTGGGTGGCCCAGCCTAGGAGGCTCATTTGTAACCCTAGAGGTTTTCTTCCTTCTGCAGATGGTGGAAGAGAGTGAAGAACGGCTCACAGAGGAGCAGATCGAAGCACTCCTCCACACGGTCACAAGCATTCTGCCTGCAGGGCCAGAGGCTGAGCAGAAGAAAACTACCGGCTATGACGTGACAATGGATGAAGAGGACCCGGCATAGAAGAGCACAACTGGGCCAAGCATCTCATGAAGTTGAAAGGCCAGCAGCTGTTTTTCAGACATAGAGGACTGTTTGTTTAGTTTTACCCTCTATCCCAACAGACCTGATTTCATGGTTAGTTAGTTGGGTAAATCACAAAAATAAGCCTTTCTCAAAAATAAGCTGAAGAGAGAAATATCTTTGCATCCAGGAGAAGAAACATGGTGAAGACAGGCTGAGGTTGTCAGGGCAGAGAGCTAAAGAAAGGAGGGCCTAGTCAAAGAGGACAATGACTGGGGAACCCTCTGTGGGAAAAATATTTCTTTTGTGGCCTTTGCCACAGTTGTGGGAAAGTCCTTTATATGCCGCTAGTACAATACTTGCGTCGCCTTTGTGGGCTGTCCTACAAATTAGCTTCATCTACTTCCTCAGGGACTTCCCAAGCGGGGGCCAGAGTGCTGTTGGGATGAGAACTGAGTTAGCAGAATCCAGTTAGATGGCTAGTCACTCCTAGACCAGCTCTAGGTTAAAGTGAGCTGCTGAACTTGGCTCACCTTAGAGCAGCGGTTCTCAACCTGTGGGTCGCGATCCCTTTGGGGGTCGAACGACCCTTTCACAGGGGTTGCCTAAGACCATCAGAAAACACATATATAATTACATATTGTTTTTGTGATTAATCACTATGCTTTAATTATGTTCAATTTGTAACAATGAAATTGGGGGTCACCACAACATGAGGAACTGTATTAAAGGGTCGCGGCATTAGGAAGGTTGAGAACCACTGCCTTAGAGGAATCTTTTCTTCAAGAACGGCAGAGATAAAGAACTGGTCTGCCAACCCTTCATCAGGTCTAAAGGCCCTTTTCCTCTATGGCATGGGCTTTGTTTACCAGCCCACTATTTAGTCTTAAATGTTCAGGCACAGCTCATTCCAACTGAAAAGGCACTTCAAACTCATTGACTGGCAACAAATGCAGTGTTGGTTGCCTTTCTGACTGCCCTGGGCAGGTGCCTCCTTGGAGACTAGGTGAGCTTCATTTGCACAACAGGCAAATTATTTGCATCTTTAAAAAGGGTACAATTATGCACTCTTTTCATAAAATATGTAAGAAATAGAGGTTGATTAATGAGAATTTGAATTTATTGGCTATTGCAGGGTTTCAGTTTTTAAATTTTTAAAATATTTTGATAATTATGTGAAGAGCTTGTTAATAATATTCAAGCGTTAGAGAGTTTAGTAGCTCCCAGATATGTGATTGCTTTTGGTCCTAGGAATATTGAAAGCAAATCTAATTTCCCACATTCATTCTTCTCCCTATTTGGGGAAGAAAATGGCCATAGACATTAATTTGCCAAATGGGCACTCATTTGTTGTAAGATTACATATTTTCAATGCTGCTGTTAATTGGATTACTTCCCATTCCCTGTGATTTCTAGGTTTTTATTTTTTTACCTCCTTCCCTCTCCCAGTTGTAATTGTGTCAGTCTTAACCTTATCGTCTAAGGACCAGGGAGATCTGCTTACAGGCAACATTAAATGAACAGGATATTTATTTTTAAATCTTTCTTGAGTATTGGGAATTTTACCAGGGGCTATTTTTGTTAGTCAAGGCATACATGTGCTTATGTATTGTTTCATCTTAACCATGAGTGTGTTAGATTCTTTTGCTTGATGGATTTAAGGCTTAATCCATGTAATAATAAATTGTTTTCAGGTGACTGCCAACTTGTTTTTTTTTTTTAAATATATATTTTTATTGATTTCAGAGAGGAAGCGAGAGGGAGAGAGCATTATTGGTTGGCTGCCTCCTGCATGCCCCCCACTGGGGATCGAGCCCGCAACCTGGGCATGTACCCTGACCAGAATCGAACCTGGGATCCTTCTGTCCACAGACCAACGCTTTATCCACTGAACCAAACTGTCTAGGGTCAACTTGTGTTATTTTTATAGATCTTGAAGAGTTTGTTTTGCCATGGATAGAAAGAAATCAAGTGAAATATGACTTGGAGTTTAAAATGTATGATTAAGAAAACAATTGAGTCTACTTAGATCTAACTTCTGTGTTGGATTTCAGGAAAATTTTTAGTTTCTACATTTGGGATCTGGATGTAGCCTCAGTTTCGGATTAAACCACACAGACTCTGGAATACTTATCTTTCATCAGAACCATATTCTGTGTAATATTCCTGTCACATTAATAATGAACATTTTAGAAAGAAAAAGTCATAATTTACACAAACATTTGGGAAGGGAACTGGGGAGTCTGGGAGAATCACTTTTCATTTTATATTCTATACTACTAGCCCGTGTGATATTGCACTCAGTAGGCCGCCCACCGCTTCCGAGGGAGCCGGTGGGAACCGCAGCGCACCTCCAGGAGCCACGTTGCTTTCACGGGAGGCGGGAGGGACCCGTGTTCATTCTGCGGGAGCTGGAGGGACCCGCGCTGATTCCGCGGGAGGTGGGAGGCGGGAGGCGGGCCCACCGTCTCCTCTCCGGGCCGATGCTTGGCCAGAGGCTTCGGGCCAGCTCCCCCCGTCCCTGTCCACTCTAGCTCCAGGGAGCTGGCCTGAGCCGGGTGCGGCGACAAAGCAAGCATTCTGCCAGGCCGCTCATGCTGCCCGCTCTCAGCGGCTCCCCCTCCCCCCGGGACTGGGGGACTCCGGTGGGGCCGAGGGGACTGGGTGCCACCATATTTGTGACAGAGTGATGGTTAATTTGCATATTACCTTTGTTTTAGATAGGATGGTTTCAGTTTTTGACCATGTGACCAGTTTTGTTCTTTAAAAAGAAAGAAGTATGCCCATTTGTGTGTAAAAGTTGTTGAATGTGTAGTTGACAGTTAAATCTTGTCCCAAACATGGAGGCTAAAGCCCAGCTTGGTCACTAGGAGAGATGGCACTCAGGGAAGCTGGTACAGGCCCTGCAGCCTGGCAGGAGAAACATTCTGAAATGTCCTAATTAATTGCAGCAGGCCAGAGAATGGGAGAGAGAGCAGGGAGGTTAATCAGTTAACAGACCCGAGGGCCAGAACAAACAAATGTCTGTTCATATTCCTGAATATATGTTGAAATTTTGAATCAATTTCCAGGCTGCACTTTCTGCTTTTAGAGAATAGACAACCACCACATGCTACCACATCTTGTTTCTGGGCTGTTGCCCACAACCAATCCAAAACCACATCTTGTTTCTGGGCTGTTGCCCACAACCAATCCAAAAGTAGCAAGTACTTCTTTTTAGGGACTATGCACCTATTCCAGAAATTCTTTCAAAACAACCTAAGTCTTTCTTCCCCAAACTGTATAAAAGAGCCCTGTCATCTCCAGGATGGTGGACATGCTTGTCTCCATCTACCCCTGCTGCTGGTGGTTTAGGCTACATGCACCAGGAACTGGTGCTTTTTCTGGCTAGCATTTGGCTCAATAAACCCTTTCAGAAAGACTTTTGGCCTCAAAGGTTACTGTTTAACAAGCATATGAAGAAGGTAAGGTTTTTGAGAACTAATGCAGGTCTCTGGCCCAATGACTAGATTTTTAGGTCTACCAGCCTTTGTTATTTGACTTTTGTAGGCTCTCAGAAATTTTTTTCTTAAATAGATATGTCTTTTTTTGTTTGTTTTTAAAAAATTGATTTTAGAGAAGAAGGGAGAGAGAAAAAAAACCACTGATCTGTTGTTCCACTTATTTATACATTCATTGGTTTATTCTTGTATGTGTCCTGACTGGGATTGAACTCGAAACCTTGGTGTATCTGGATGATTCTCTAACCAACTGAGCTACTCAGCCAGGGCTCTATTTTTCTTTTAAGGTAAAGTTCTGGTTTTTAACATGGAGAGATTTTTTAGTTATCTGTCAGGAGGGTGCTACTGAGCTGTTTAAAAATTAAGTTGACTCCCAGTTAGATTTTACCCAAATATTTAACTTGTCTCTTTGCTTAAATTACAGTATGACCCACTGCCACCTCAGATGACTTCCCATTTATTCAGGGCTCATTTATAAAATAATGGGTTCCATTTCCCGAATCAATCATTATGTAACCATACCAGCTCTCAAGAGCTTGTACCCTTGTCAGAGTGGAATAAATTAATGCTCCAGTATATTCTTTGCTAAATCATTTTCTCCCCTGAAACCAAATTAACACTGTAAATTGATTATTTCTCAGTAAACTATAAACTGGATCACATACCCTGAAAGGAATCAGCAACCTTATTTAATCACACAATGGACAAAGGTGATAAAAGGAAGCAAAACTGCCTGGGGATCCTTTTGTATCTTTTTAAAATTAAGATATATCTCATATACCTACCATAAAATTTACCCTTTTAAAATGTACCATTCAGTACTTTTGAGTATAATCACATAGGGTTGTACAACCATCATCATTATCTAATTCCAGAATGTTTCCAATCAATCCCAAAATGTAAGAGCTTAAACTGTAAAATGGGAAAAGCTGCAAAACATTGGATTTGGCAATGATTTCCTGGATGTGCACAGGCAACAAAAGAAAAATAGGTAAATTGGCCATCATCAAAATTTAACACTTTTCATGCACCAAAAGACACTCAAGAGAATGAAAAGGAACCAACAGAATGGGAGAAAATGTTTGCAAATTATACTAGTACATCTGATAAGTAATTATTTTTTTATTATTTTAGAGCTCCTATAATGATCTATAATAATAAAAGGGTAATATGCTAATTAGACCGGACATCCTTCCTGATGAAGCCAGGGCAGAGGGAAGCCAGCCCAGGTCCCTGGTGCCTGCGGGTGGCTGGAGGAGGGAAGCAGCCTGGGTTGCAGGTGCCTGCCGGCGGCCTAAGGTAGGAAGCAGCCCAGATGCCTGGTGCCTGCCTGCGGCTGGAGGAGGGAAGCCCGGGTCCCGGGTGCTGGAGGGAAGCTGGTTCTGGCAGCTGGGGGAAGGAAGGCCTACTCTTGCATGAATTTTTGTGCATTGGGCCTCTAGTTTTATTATACTAGTGAATATGTTTTTTTGGAATAAACAAGTTTTGTATCAGAACTATCTTCAAACTTATTCTAAAGTAATAAAAGGAAAAATGGAAGCAGGAACCATTTTTTTTACCTCAGTTTACCTTTTTATTTAGAGGGACATGAGCAATCCCCAGAATTACCCTGACTTATTTCCATAGTCATGGGCAGTGATACAGGGGCAAGTATCCTGTCATAGGGTGTATGCATGTGAATGGTGGGATATATGTATGTGTTGGGATGGTGAGAAGTAATAGAACAGGAGACTGGAAAAGGAAACTAGGAATTGACAGCTCTTTGGTAAAGGGATGTGCTTGTATCATACATGAGATCACTCTAGTTGCAATATGAAGCCTGCATTGGCGGGAGGGGACATAAGGCAGGCAGCAAGGTCAGCTCCCCATTTACTGAACCAATCTAGGAGTGTAATTACTAGTTTATGAACCAAGACAATGGAAAGAGTGAACTCTAGGAGTTCTTTATACATTAAGAACACCTATAACTCAATAAGAAAAAAATCTACATAATTATCATTTTACTTTCCCACAAGCAATGCACAAGGATTCTAATTTCTCCATGTTCTAAGCAACACTTGTTACTTTCTGTTTTATAATAGCCATCCTAATGGGTGTGGATCTTTTTTTTTTTTTTTAATATATTTTATTGATTTTTTACAGAGAGGAAGGGAGAGAGATAGATAGTTAGAAACATCGATGGGAGAGAAACATCGATCAGCTGCCTCCTGCACATCTCCCACGGGGGATGTGCCCGCAACCCAGGTACATGCCCTTGACCGCAATCGAACCTGGGACCTTTCAGTCCGCAGGCCGATGCTCTATCCACTGAGCCAAACCGGTTTTGGTGGGTGTGGATCTTAATGGTTTTGATTTGCATTTCCCTAATGACTAGTGTGGTTCAGCATCCTTTCACAAGCAAATGGAACATCTGTATAACTTCTTTGAAAGAAGCCCTTAGAGCAGTGGTTCTCAACCTGTGGGTCGCGACCCCTTTGGGGGTCGAATGACCCTTTCGCAGGGGTCGCCTAAGACCATCGGAAAACACATATATAATTACATATTGTTTTTGTGATTAATCACTATGCTTTAATTATGTTCAATTTGTAACAATGAAATTGGGGGTCACCACATCATGAGGGACTGTATTAAAGGGTCGCGGCATTAGGAAGGTTGAGAACCACTGCCTTAGAGAGAAATGGGGAGTTACTGCTTCATGGGTACAGAATTTCAGTTTGGGAAGATGAAAAAGTTCTAAAGATGATAGTAGTGATGGTTGCACAACGGTGTGAATGTACTTATTGCCACTGGACTGTACACTTAAAAATGGTTAAAATGGTAAATTATGCATACTTTACCCCAATAAAAATTTTTTGAAAACTATGCTTTGGAAGGCAGAGGGGTAGATACAGTAACCCAGACTATTGGTGTAGTTAAAACTCAACACCACTTTGGCTCTGAGCCTCCTAGAACAGAAGAGTTACTCTTATCACAATGCCAAGAATGTGTTGATTGATTCTAATAGTTTAATGGAAACTATTGCATTGGTTTAAATTGTGGCAGCTGAAATTCTGAACTGTATACATACAATATTAGATTATGACAGTAGAAAGTTAAATGTAGAATACAAAGATACATAGACTAAAATTCAGAGATTATGATTTGTTTGGTTAATAGAGCAAACAAGGATTTTTAGAAAGCAATATACATGGGTTCCAACTTACTTGCTTTACATTGCGCCGTAGGAACGGATCCCCAACATAACCCGAGGACCTCCTGTATATCTAATGTCTTTACTTTCTGTGCTATTGATTAGTAATTTTTGCACTGCATTCTATTCAACCTTTAAACAGTATACTAAGTGAGAACTTGAGAAGCCTACTCCTGGGTCTCAAGAGCAGGAAAAGGGGTAGGGCTACAGGCACCCATTCCAATAGTCAATCCAATTATGCTTTAGATTGACTTTCTTTGGTTGTAGGATCATGTACTTTGAAAACCACTTATCATACATAGAATATACCTTTGAATTAAGAATTGGAATCTTGCCCTAGCCGGTTTGGCTCAGTGGATAGAGCATCAGCCTGCGGACCCAGAGGTTCCAGGTTTGATTCCAGTCAGGGGCACATGCCTGGGTTGCGGGCTCGATCCCCAGTAGCGGGCGTGCAGGAGGCAGCCAATCAATGATTCTCTCTGATTGATGTTTCTATCTCTCCCTCTCCCTTCTTCTCTGAAAAAAAAAAAAAAAAGAATTGGAATCTTATTACATAAGAATATGAAGTTCAATATTCTGATTAATTTGGTTTTATTTTATTTTTAAAAATATTTTTATTGATTTCAGAGAGAAAGGGAGAGGAAGAGAGAGATAGAAACATCATTGATGAAAGAGAATCATTGATTGGCTGCCTCTTGCATGCCTCCTATTGGGGATCCAGCCCGCAGCCCGGGCATATGCCCTTGACCGGAACCAAACTTGGGGCCCTTCAGTCTGCAGAACAACGCTGTATCCACTGAGCCAAACCAGCTAGGGCTGATTAATTTGATTTTAGAATATAAGCATACTATTTGCCTAAGCAATATTCAAAAGTAAAGTAATTTAAGAAATTAAAAAGTAAAGGATTTGTATATTTATTTAATATGAAATGCATTTATTTGAAAAATATTAAAGGTATTTTATTTTGCTATTTTGACCAAGGTAAATTAAGATTTAGAAAAGTATAGATTGTTGTAGATTTTATTTTAAAAGTGGTTCTAGGCATATGGAATACAAAGATAATGTAGAGTATCTCTGCTTTTAAAGGCACTTATGAGTCCTCTTAGGGACAATATGCAGTTCCTTATTAATACTGCTTAATAAATACCAAGAGAGAGGGAAGCAAACATATTATGCAAACACATTTGGAGGGGCATGTAACAAGGAGACTGCTCAGGAAGAAAAGAGGGAGTTTCACAGAAATCTATGTTAAGTAAAACCTCTGAATGTTAAATGTTGAGTGTGAATTAGCCATGCTTTATGAATTGATTTGTTTCCTCCAGAAAAAAAGATGTGTTGGAGTGCTAACCCCCAGTACCTCAGAATGTGGCCTGATTTTGGACACAGTATTCTTTTTACAGAGGAAACAAAGTAAAAATGGGGCTAGGGGGATGCAGGATGGAGGGGGACACTGGAGAAAAAAATGGGACGCCTGTAATACTTTCAAAAATAAAGATATAAAAAATGGGGTCGTTTGGGTGGGTCCTAATCAATATGACTGGTGTCCTGATAAAAAGGGGACATTTGGCTCTGGCCAGCTTTGCTCAGTGGTTAGAGTGTAGGCCTGTGGATAGAAGGATCTCAGGTTTGATTCCTGGTCAAGGGCACGTACCTGGGTTGCAGGTTCAATCCCTGGCCCTGGTTGGAGTGCGTGCGGGAGGCAACCAATTGATGTGTTTCTCTCACATCAATGTTTCCCTCTCTCTCCCCCTCCCTCCCTTCCACTCATTCTGGAAATCAGTGGAAAAAATATCCTCTGGTGAGGATTAACAACAACAACAAAAAGGGGTGAGTGGCGTTTGGACACAGATATAGAGGGAAGACAATGTGAAGAGACACATGCAGGAGATGGCCATGGACAGCCAAGGGGAGAGACCTAAAAAAAGCTCTCGAGCCGAAACCAGTTTGGCTCAGTGGATGGAGCGTCGGCCTGCGGACTGAAAGGTCCCAGGTTCGATTCCGGTCAAGGGCATGTACCTGGGTTGCGGGCACATCCCCAGTAGGAGATGTGCAGGAGGCAGCTGATTGATGTTTCTCTCTCATCGATGTTTCTAACTCTCTATACTCTCTATCTCTCTCCCTTCCTCTCTGTAAAAAATCAATAAAATATATTTAAAAAAAAAAACAAAAAAAGCTCTCGGAAGGAACCAGCTCTGTTGACACCTGTAATTGGTGAATATAATTGATTTTGGACTTCTAGCCTCCAGAACTGTGAGATAATATATTTATGTTGTTCAAGTAAAAAAAGAAAACAATGAAAATCTAAGTATTCTAGGACGGTCATTCACAGTCTGGCCCCCTATAAAATTTCCAACTTTATTAGTCTTTTGCAAAACCCCCATTCCAGCCAAATGGGTTCCCTCATTCATTAATCAACAAATTTTTATTGAGTGTCTACCATGCAAGGCCAAGGACTGGGCAGTGGGGATAAGATATGACTGTCATCCAGTGTCCCTGCTTTCAGAAAGCTTCATATTCTAGGGGGAGAGATGCTAAATGACCAGTTTCATAGTTCATTATTTAATTACAACTACAGTTAGAGTTAGAAATGAGAATGAGCTAAGAGAGTACTAGTTCTATCTAATAAGGAGAGAATATGCTAATTGGCTGCCACGCCCTCAAAGATGAAAAATCACAGTATTTGTCCTTTAGTGTCTGCCTTATTTCATCTTGTGCCACAGCCACAAGATGGCGGCGCCCAGTCCCCTCAGTCCCACCGGGGCGCCTGCCTCCAGAGTCCCCCAGTCCTCTCAATCCCCCAGCCATCCAGGGCCGCCAAAGGCTCAGGTAACCAGGGCCGGCCGAGGCTTGTGCTGCTTCCCCTGATCACCGGGTCGACTCCCGCCCCTGAGGGCTTTCAGACTGTGAGAGGGGGCAGGACGGGCTGAGGGATGCGCCCCCCCCCCCCCCCAGTGCATGAATTTTCATGCACCGGGCCTCTAGTATATAATAAAAAACTTGACCTAGTCTGAGAGAATGAGTATAAGGATGAGAAGTTAGTGAATGAAAGAAACATTCCTTGAAGATATTTTTGTATTTTCCCATCTCTGTGCTTTTGTGTATACTGTGCCATCTGCTTGTACTGCATGCCTTTTTCAAGTATCCAAATTTTAACTCGAGATTTGGCTCATATCCCCCCTTCTCTAGAAAGCCCTTCCTAGTAATCTTCTTCTGAAGTAGTCTCTCCTCACTATAAACTAGACACATTTGTTGGTTTTTAGCTGCCATCTACGCGTGGACTTATATTTTTGCAATCCTTACCTTGCCCTATTACATAAATCTAGAAGTCACCCTTGACTCCAACCTCCATCCAATCCATTAGCAAGTCACATCTCTTTTAGTTCCATGCAGAATTTTTTGAGAAAGCAATGATTAAAGGACTAAATAATCTTAACTTTTTTTACCTTTTTTAAATTGTAAAATAAAAGAGATATAAAAAACCCCCACATCAAACATAAATTACAGGAGCTGGATTATAAAGAGAATTTATATTATGATTCATAGCTTAATGAGTTATAAGGAGAATATCCTTATAACCGCTACTCAGGTCAAGATATAGAACTACCCAGCAATACCACTTCTGGGTATTCAAAGAAAACCAAATTGGAGCATTATTTACCATAGCCAAGATATGGAAGCAACCTAGGTGTTCATTGATAGACTAATGGATAAATTTTAAAAATATCCTACATAATAAAAGGGTAATATGCAAATTGACCCTAACAGCAGAACAACCAGAATGACCTCTGGACCAGTCACTATGAGGTGCACTGACCACCTCTTGTTTTTTTTCCCCGGCCAGCAGGCTCCAATTGCCCAATGGTGAACGGGGAGCCAGGGGTGGGTGGTGGGGTATGCGGGCAGCTCCAGGCCAAGGTCCCTGCCCCGCCAGTTTTGCCACACACAGAGGGTGACCTGCGGCAGGGGTGGGGCCAGTGAGCGGGCAGGAACGGCCGACCTCTTGGTCCCTTCCCCCAGCACCTAGGGATTGGGCCTGCCCTCTGCCACCCGGAAGCAGGCCTAAGCCAGCAGGTCGTTATCTCCCGAGGGTCCCAGACTGCAAGAGGGCACAGGCTGGGCTGAGGGACCCCCCTCCCCCCGAGTGCACAAATTTTTGTGCACCGGGCCTCTAGTCTATATAATAAAAGGGTAATATGCAAATTGACCCTAACAGCAGAACAACTGGGAATGACTGGTCACTATGACACACACTGACCACCAGGGGGAAGACGCTCAATGCAGGAGCTGCCCCCTGGTGGTCAGTGTGCTCCCACAGGGGGAGTTCTGCTCAGCCACAAGCCAGGCTGACGGCTGCCAGTACAGCGGTGGTGGTGGGAGCCTCTCCTGCCTCCTCAGCAGCACTAAGGATGTCTGACTGCAGCTTAGGCCTGCTCCCCGCTGGCAAGTGGACATCCCCGAGGACTGCCGGGCTGCCAGAGGGATGTCTGACTGCCAGCTTGGGCCTGATCCCCCAGGGAGCGGGCCTAAGTCAGCAGGTGGACATCCTCCGAGGGTTCCCAGACTGCAAGAGGGCATAGGCCGGGCTGAGGGACCCCCCCTCCCCGAGTGCACAAATTTTTGTGCACCGGGCCTCTAGTGTATGTATGTATGTGTGTATTTGTATGTATGTATGGAATATTACTCAGCAATAAAAATGAATGAAATCTTGCCATTTGGGACAATATAAATAGCCCTAGAGGGTATTATGCTAAGTGAAATAAGTCACAGAAAGACAAATGCCATATGATTTCACTTATATTTGGAATTTGAACAACAAAACAAAACAAATGAACAAATAGAAAAAGACCCATAGATAAAGAGAACCCACTGATGGTTGCCAAAGGGGAGGAAGGAGAGTGGGTGAAAGGGAAAATAATAAATTAGGAAAGAAAAAAATTTTTTTAGATGAAAACATGCTCCAAGGTAGAAGTATTGAGTTACAAATTTATATTTCTAACACTTTAAATAGCTGTAAGATTTTTATTAGATCATAGTGTGGAAACTTGTCCACTGGAAATTATTATTGAGTTTTCATAACTGTATATTAATACAGAAATGTTCTCTAGGTAAGATCTAGGCTGATTTCATTCCTATTAAGTCCTAGTCCAATGGTAGTTTTTTAAAATGAAAGTGTGTAGTTAGCACTTATCATGTCATTCTAATTAATTACAGTGGAACTTTGTTTCTTGAACGTCTCCCATCTTGAACAATTCGCTTCTCAACCTGACAACCCTTTCATGCTGATACCTGTATGATCAGTCACGCATCTCTCAGGTGACAAAGGAGAGAATGCGAGATTCTGAGTCAGTTTACCACTGTTAAAATCTCAGGCTATTGTGCTGTGAATATTTTTGTGTTTTTTGTGTGTTTTTTTGCTTTTGTTGCTGATTTTAATTATGGTTACATTTTCATTTTTTACTGTACATTTCCTTTTTGTTAAATTTCCATTTACATTTCATGTACTGTTTGTTTTTAAAGTGTTTATAGATTAAACAGTATAATAGACATGTACTGTACATAAGAAAGGTTAAAACAGGGACTCATTTGGGGGTCTGGAACAGATTAATTCAATTTACATTATTTCTAATGGGAAAAAATGATTCGGTTTTCAAATGGCCTTCCGGAATGAATTAAGTTTGAGAAACAAGGTTCCACTGTATTGTGAAACAGTTTAGAATTTATAGCACAGTATAAGTACTGTTGCTAAAGAAAAAGAAAAAAGAAATAGAACTTTGCCAGCCACTCCAGAAACTCTCCTTTTGCCCTTTCCCAGATATAGTCACATTCCTTCCACTTAAAATATCCTCAATTGTGACTTTTATGGTAACCACTTCTTTGGGTTTCTTATGGTTTTATTAAGTTTTACCACAATAGTTCACATTTCAAGGAGATGGCTCCTAGGCCTTAGGAAAGACATTTCTGGCATGAAAAACTGGCAAAGAGTCAATTTAACTTTTTAACCGATTTACATACATCTCAAAGAGACAGAAAGTATTTGTAATTTCAAGTTTTCTAAAGGAAAGTCTGGGCAGAAGGAAGGTATGGGGAAAACTAATAGTTCTCCAGAGGTGACCAATAAATTTTGTTTGTTTGTTTTAAGAACCAGTATTAACTCAGGTGCTTAACCCATTATAGATGAGCTTCGCTCTATGCAGTTATCCTTAATGCAGTTCAAATTGTCCTCTGGCCAGTGGGAGCCTCTTCAAAGCTGGCTCCTGTGTCCTTTTGACTAACTGTAGAGGCTTTGAAAGCTACTTTGTGGTCTGGTATGAGAAGAGGTACAGGCCATCTTGTACCTTTCCTACCCTGAAATCATCCATTTTTTTCAAAAAGCCCTGGTTTCAGGACCACATCTGCATTGCTACTGATGGATCATTGTTTCTAGGCCTTTTCAGTCAACTGAGTTCATATATATAAATTCATTCATATCTCTCTAGTTTGGGTTATGTTATGTTCTTATTTCTCATTTTGGTTACCTGAAACTTGTTATTTAGTATTTTAAAAAATATATATTTTTATTGATTTCAGAGAGAAAGGGAGAGGGAAAGAGAGATAGACATGTCAATAATGAGAGAGAATCATTGATCAGCTGCTTCCCACACTCCCCATGCTGGGGATTGAGCCGGCAACCTGGGCATATGCCCTGGCCAGGAATTGAACCATGACCTCCCAGGTAATAGGTTGATGCTCAACCACTGAGCCACGCTGGCCGGGCTGTTAATTAGTATTTTTCAGTAAGAGCTCATGGGAGGAATATTCTCTGAGCTCTTGCATGTTGATAATAGTATGTGCTCTTTATACTTGAAAGTCAGTTTTGCTGGATATACAGTCCTTGGGTCACATTTTCTTATCCTTGAATACCTTATATATATCACTCTAATTTCTTCTAGCATCAAGCATCGCTGTTAAAAAGTCTGGCGATATCCTCATTTTTTTTCTCTTTTATAAGCCACTTGCTTTTTTTGGCCTAGGATACTCAAGGATTTCTCTTCTGATCGTCCACTAAACTTACTAGACTATGTCTTGGTAGTAGTTGTTTGGGTCCAGTATTCTTGGGCACCTGGTGTGTATGTAGTTTCAAATATTTTTTTCTTAAATTCAGGAACAGTTTCTTGAATTTTTTACTTCATATATTTTCTTGATATAGTACATATTTTATATTAAGATATATACATTGATTTAAAATATACTTTCTTGATTTTTATATTTATTCTGTTTACTTGCTTCAGAGATTTGTATATTCTGTATTAACTCTTCTTTGCTTGTCTTCCATATTTGTCATTTTTATTCAAATCATTTTGTTCTCTTTTAAGACATCTGTACCATTAATTTTTTCCCTTCCTCCTATTTCCCTGAAGACATTTTATTGTGTGTCTTCTAATGTAGTCCTTGTTTTTTTCCTTTTATTTCTAATTCTTTACTCATTTCTGAGTTTTTCTAATGTCATTTACTGTGCATCTTTCATGTTTTGAATTATTTTTAGCTGATTTTACAAATAGTAATTTGAGCTACTCTGTGGGCATGTATGGTATATCTGGCGTGCTATCGTTATAGAAATATTATTCTGCTCTTTTTTTTCCTAATAACTTTATATAGAATTTGACCTCAATACTTTTCTAGTGTTTATTTTTATGTGAAATTAGCTTTCTGGAACTTTTAGAAGGAGTTTTGTAGTTAAGGATGGTTTCTCTAACTTCACAGAGCTCCCTCTTTTGTTGTTTTCATATAATGTTAAAAAATATGGTGGCTTAATGACTCTGGTCCCTCCCATACTTTTATTTAGACCAAGAATTAGACCAAAGGCTGCCTGTTTTTATAAAGTTTTACTGGAACATAGCATTACCCGTTCATTTACATATTACTTATAGCCTTTTTCAGGCCAGAGCAGCAAGTTGAGAAATTGCAACATGTACTCTATAGTCTACAAGCCAAACATATTTACTGTCTAGCCCTTTTTTAAAAATATATATATTTTATTGATTTTTTACAGAGAGGGAGAGAGAGGGATAGAGAGCTAGAAACATCGATCAGCTGCCTCTTACACACCCCCTCAGGGGGGGCACTATTGTAGAAATGAACCCCCACCAGTGAGTTTGGAAAATTCACAAGGAATCATATTGCTCTATCCATTGAGCCAAACCGGTTAGGGCAATTGTCTAGCCCTTTAAGACCCCTGATTTAGACCTTTTTTCCTTTGTCTGTATTCTTCTCTTTGTCTCTATTTTCTATTCTGTTCAATTGTGGTTTTATTTCTAGCAGTGTCTTCTCAGGGGGGGCACTATTGTAGAAGTGAACCCCCACCAGTGAGTTTGGAAAGTTCACAAGGAATCATATTGTTTCAGACCTTAGCACTCCTTGCTCACATTTTAAAAATTGTAGTAAAATATACATAACTTAAAATTTATCATTTCAAGCATTTTAAAATCAATAATTCAGTGGCATTAAGAATATTCAGAATGTTGTGTAATCATCATCAGTATATATATCCAGAACTTTTATAATATCTCAAACTGGAACTTGTACTCATTAAACAATTACTCCCTGTTTTTCCCCATTCTCCATAACCCCTACTCTACTTTCTGTCTCTATAAATTTGCCTATTCTAGGACCTCACATTAGTGGAATCACAGTATTTGTCCTTTAGTGTCTGCCTTATTTCATTAAACATGTTTTCAAGATCATCCATGCTGTAGTATTATCAGAATTTCATTCCTTTTTATGGCAGAATAATATTCCACTGCATGTATATACCACATTTTGCTGATCAATTCATCTGTTGATGAACACTTGGGTTATTTCCATGTTTGGGCTACTGTAATAATGCTGCTATGAACATTGGTATACAAATATCTGTTTGAGTCTCTGCTTTCAATTATTTTGAGTATATATCTCAGTGTGGAATTACTGGATTATATGGTAATTTTATTTTTAACTTTTTGAGGAACTGCTACAGTGGCTTTTCCATTTTTTCACAACGGCTGTTCCATTTTGTATTCCCATCAGCAGTGCACGTGGGTTCCAATTTCTCCACACCCTTGTCAACATTTAAAAAAATATATATTTTTATTGATTTCAGAGAGGAAGGGAGAAGGAGAGAGAGAGAGAAGTGTCAATGATGAGAGAGAATTATTGATTGGCTGCCTCCTGCATGCCCCACACTGGGGATTGAGCCTGAAACCTGGGCTTGTGCCCTGACCAGAATCGAACCGGTGACCTCTTGATTCATAGGTCCATGCTCAACCATTGGGCCACACTGGCTGGGCTGTTTTTTGTTTTATTTTCATAATAGCTGTCATAATGGATGTGTGGCGGTATCTGTGGTTTTGATTTGCATCTCCCTAATGATTAATGATTAATAATGAGCATCTTTCATGTGCCTATTGAGCATTTGTGTATCTTCTTTGGAGAAATGTCTATTCAGTTACTTTGAATTGCATTGTTTTTGTTGTTTAGTTGCAGAAAGTCAGTTCTTTTTATATTTTGTATATTAATTCCTTATCAGATATACAATTTGAAAATATTTACTCCCATTTGTGGGTTGTGTTTTCACTCACTAGAGGGTACCCTTTGGTTATTTCCCCCCCCCCCATTAATTAGCAATTTATAGGGAGATTATAAAAATAATCTTTAAGGTTATATAAATATCCTCTTCCTCATCAAATTTTCACTTACTAGTTTAAGCATTTATTGATGATTCTTTCTCAAATCAACAGCTACTATTTTTGAGCACCAACCATGTTCCAGGTACTGTGTAACATGTATCATTTCTATGTCACAGATTGGGAGACTGAAGCTGAAGAGGTGAAACAACGGCACAAGGACTCAAGCTGGCAAGCGTGGAAATGGGCGTAGACTTCAGGACCATCTGCTCCAAGCTCACATGCTACAAGTTGGGAAGCAAGTGTTAGCCGGAAACTTGGGACTCCAAGCATCAGGTCTATGGAGCAAGCCTGTTTCTGATGTTCCTCTCTTGTGCTTCCCATACACTCCCTGACTTAGAGGGGGTAGGGCAGACGGACTTCAGGGCTGTGGGTTATGACTTGCTGGGTGTGTTCTGCAGTCGGTAGGCACTTCCCCAAATAGAGCACTAGCCATTCAGACCGATCCCCAGTTTGCAGCCTCATGTGTCACTGTATCTGCCGTGCATGGCTGGGTTCACAGAACCAGAAGCCTCAAGCTGTCCTTTCACAGGACAGGGGATGGCAGGTCTTGGTAACCTGGCAGGTTCTGGGTTAAACATCCCCATTCTTCCCTCTTGTGGGGCCTTAGCTGAGAGGACCAGAACATAGGCAGGGTGGGTCCTGGGGCTGGGAGCCAGAGCCCTGAGTCATAGGGAGACCAAAGAGTCAGGGCCAGGGCAAGACACGCTGAGCCAGAAAACCTGGAGGAAAGCCATGGTCTGAATGCTGGGAGGAGGGAGAAGTCACCAGATGCAGGCAAGGTCACAGGAGGGGACCGAGTCAGGACTGGAGCTAGGAATAAGCTCCAGCAGGTCAGGGTCACTCGGGGCTGCTACAGGAGATCCTGACCCTGTGCCCGGAAATCTCCAGTGCTAGGGGCCGGCTCTCCAGGGCTGACAGTGGCCTAAGTGTGGTAGACTGGCCCCGGCTGGGGATGTATGAAGCCAGGAAGGTGCACTAGTTGCGAAGCCCTCCTGGATCAGGCTTCGTGGTAGACATCCACCTCTTCAGTTACAATAGAACATCTCTAACAGGCCCCTCAGGCCTAGACCCACCTCTGCTACCTGGGGGTGCAGCTCTGCGTCCTAACAGCTGGAGTCACCCAGCTCCGTGCCTCATCTGTGATTACTCAGTCAGGCCCCCACCCTCTCTTTGGATGAAAACTGCATTCTTCAAGAGCTTTACTCTCAGAGACTTTCCATATAGTGGCTCTTTGGTCTTTAAACTATCTGGAAATAATTTCAAACTTTCAAAAGTTGCACAAATAAAAGCAGCACAATATAGAAATACTCATTTCCCTCCTGAACCATCTTAAAGTGAGTTAAGTACATCATGGCCCTTTCTTTACCCTCTAATACTTCACTGTATAATAACCGCTGTTTTTTCTCTTCTTTGTAACTAATAAGCAGTGTGGGGAGACCATGCAAATATCATGTTTTTTATCAAAATTGCCTCCTAGATTGAGCATCCACTGACGATTCTTGTCTATGCCAGTCCTTACCATGATGGGTGCAAAATATTGATTTGCTAACTCCAACACTCCTTCCACGCTTTGCATTCTGCCCTCAGCATTCTCCTATGAATGAGAGATCTTCTCCCATTTATGTATTGATGGACTCATGGTATGGACTCATGAATTCAAATTTTTTCCATGGTTTACAATTTAATTATTAATTATTTTTGGCGTTCCTAATCTGTTTGGTTCAGTGGATAGAGCGTCGCCTGTGGACTGAAGGGTCCCAGGTTCGATTCCGGTCAAGGGCATGTACCTTGGTTGCGGGCACATCCCTAGTAGGGGGTGTGCAGGAGGCAGCTGATCGATGTTTCTCTCTCATCGATGTTTCTAACTTTCTATCCCTCTCCCTTCCTCTCTGTAAAAAATCAATAAAATATCTGTAAAAAATCAATAAAATATATTTAAAAAAAATTATTTTTGGCGTTCAAATTGTCCCAGATTTGCTAGTGGGAACTCCTTTGACCTTTCTTCTCCTTCTCCTTCTCCTTCTCCTTCTCCTTCTCCTTCTCCTTCTCCTTCTCCTTCTTATTTTGTTAATTCTTATTTTGTAAATACCCAAGGATATTTTTAGAGAGAATGGAAGGGTGGGGGAGAGACAGAGAGAGAAACATTGATGTGAGAAAGACACATCAATTGGTTGCCTCCCACATGTGCCAGGGATTGAGCCTGCAACCAAGGTATGTGCCCTTGACCAGAATCAAACCCAGGACCCTTCAGTTCGCAGGCTGACACCCTATCCTCTGAGCCAAACTGGCCAGGGCATTATTATTATTTTTAGCACTTCCTTACTTTCTGGTATAACAAGGGATTCCAAGCATATCTTGCACCAGCCCTGGACTCAGTCATTCCTCTAAGGAGCCTGCTTCCTTTTAGTGGTGAAGGATAGAGATCAAGTTCTCTGCTGAAATTATCACAAGGCCAAAATTAAGATTTTGGCTGAGCTCTTACCTGGAGGCTCTGGAAAGAATTAACTTTCAAGGAAATTCAATGGCAGAATTCAGTCCCTAGAACTGAGGTCCCCATTTTGTTGTGGTCTCTCAGCTTCTAGTGTCTGCCCCCTATTCCTTGCTACATGGCCCCCTCCATCTTCAAAACAGCCACAGTGGGTGAAAGCATTCTCGCATGGAATCTCTCCAACTTCTGTCAAAGATAAACAGAGGTGGACACTAGTTGCAGTTTTAAGGACAGAGTTTAATCAGTAACAACTATTGCAGTAGAGAAAAGAGTCCAACGTGAACTGAACTCAACTTTGATTTGCACAGAGATGACTGTTTTTTTTTTAATTTTTTTTATTGCTTAAAGTATTACAAAGGGTATTACATATGTCTCCTTTCCCCCCACACCTTGACAATCCCCTAGCCTCCCCTACCCCCCAGTGTCTTATGTCCATTAGTTATGCTTATATGCATGCATACAAGTCCTTCAGTTGATCTCTTACCCCCCCTTCTGCCCCCCTCCCCTCCCCGGCCTTCCCGCTGCAGTTTGACAGTCTGTTTGAGGCAGCTCTGCCTCTGTCTCTATTTTCGTTCATAAGTTTATAATGGTCTTTATTATCCATGAATGAGTGAGATCATGTGGTATTTTTCCTTCATTGACTGGCTTATTTCACTTAGCATAATGCTCTCCAGTTCCATCCATGCCGTTGCAAATGGTAAGAGTTCCTTCTTTTTTACAGCAGCATAGTATTCCATCGTGTAGATGTACCACAGTCTTCTAATCCATTCATCTACTGATGGGCACTTAGGCTGTTTCCAGATCTTAGCTATGGTGAATTGTGCTGCTATGAACATAAGGGTGCATATATCCTTTCTGATTGGTGTTTCTGGTTTCTTGGGATATATTCCTAGAAGTGGGATCACAGGGTCAAATGGGAGTTCCATTTTTAGTTTTTTGAGGAAGCTCCATACTGTCTTCCATAGTGGCTGCACCAGTCTGCATTCCCACCAGCAGTGCACGAGTGTTCCTTTTTCTCCACATCCTCTCCAGCACTTGTCGTTTGTTGATTTGTTGATGATGGCCATTCTGACAGGTGTGAGATGGTACCTCATTGTTGTTTTGATTTGCATCTCTCGGATGATTAGTGACTTTGAGCATGTTTTCATATGTCTCTTGGCTTTCTGAATGTCCTCTTTTGAAAGGTGTCTATTTAGATCCTTTGCCCATTTTTTGATTGGATTGTTTATCTTCCTTTTGTTAAGTTGTATGAGTTCCCTATAAATTTTGGAGATTAGGCCCTTATCAGATATGACATTGGCAAATATGTTTTCCCACGCAGTGGGCTTTCTTGTTGTTTTGTTGATGGTTTCTTTTGCTGTGCAGAAGCTTTTTATTTTGATGTAGTCCCATTTGTTCATTTTCTCTTTAGTTTCAAGTGCCCTAGGAGCTGTATCAGTGAAGAAATTGCTTCGGCATATGTCTGAGATTTTGTTGCCTTTGGATTCTTCTAGAATTTTTATGGTTTCTCGTCGTACATTTAAGTCCTTTATCCATTTTGAGTTTATTTTTGTGTATGGTGTAAGTTAGTGGTCTAGTTTCATTTTCTTGCATGTATCTGTCCAATTTTCCCAACACCATTTATTGAAGAGACTATCTTGACTCCATTGTATGTTCTTGCCTCCTTTGTCAAATATTAATTGAGCATATTGGTTCAGGCTGATGACTGGGTTTTTTAAGGGAGAATGAGGTGGAGTGATGGGAGGGGAGGGGGTAAATGGGGTTCAAGTAGAGTCAGGGAAGTGAAAAATTGTAAAGGGTCAGTTAATGTAAATGCAATTAGGCCAGCTCTGTTTGCTAGCCAGCAATTATTGAAGTTAAGATTCTATCCTCCCAGAAAGACTGGGAGAAAGAGGCCCTGCTCTCTGGTATTGACAGGAACAAATAGTTAATTCCTGGCAGTCTGGAGCTTTCTTGGGCAGATACTTTTAGGGGGCTAGGGGAATCCTACAAACGTGGCCTTGAGCAGTTAGAAATTATGTTAGTGTTTGTTCAAGTCTTTATAGGCCAAGATTAATGCCCGGTTGATAAGAGGCTCAGAGAAGTGTGGCTAGACCCACCTGGATAAGTTCCCTTTTGCCATATAACATAGCATAATCATGGGAGTAACACCAGGGGACTAAGGTTATAGGGGCCAACTTAAAAGTCCCAGCCCTCCTAGCAATTGTCCTGGCAAGCAGTCTGAACTGTTTGGGGCTCTGAGCAATGACAAGGCTAACTCAAGTCTCTGGTCACCACAAATGGGAGGAGCCTTAGGGTCCCAACAGGAACTTTCTTGGCAATCATCGTGTGGAAACAGTGATGGAGGCTAAATACATCTTGGAGAAGGAAGGGTAGCAGCACCCCCTTGAGTTAACTGGAGTAAAGAACAACTGCAATAGGGCTCTTCCGTGTGGCCGAATCCTGTCTGTGCTTTGTGCAAGAACATGCACCCCCCTCACATGCCCTTTACTGCTTGCTCTGGTTTCAGCCTCATTTGATTGACTTGGCCCTTGCTTTTGGAAGCCACGTCAGTGCATGTGGTTGATAGGAGCACAAACTCTAGGACAGATGAGTCCAGGCTCTGCCACTTATAGGCTGTGGATCCTTGAAATTACTTAACTTCTTTGTATCTTGAATTATTTCTTCATTTACAAGATGTGAATAATAGTAGCTACCTCCCATGATAGCTGGGGGAATCAAATGAAAGCATGTTCATAGAGTGCTAATGCTTTCCCAGCACATAGTCAGTGTCCAATAGATGTTAGCTGTCTGAAGGTATCACTTTGTCTTGCTCATCTCTGGCTCTGTACCCCAAGTTCTTGGCTTTTTGGTGGTCCTTAGTGTTAGTCTCTGGATTCTCTCAGCGCAATGGCTCTTGGTTCCCAAGAGTCCTGTCCTGGAGCTTGCCCTACTCTTACACCTGCTAAGGGTAGAAGCCTAAGAAGGATGTGCCCTGCATATCAGACATCTGCCTCAAGATACCCAAACAAGAAACAACCTTCTACCCCTCAGGAGCCTTGCATGACACTGTCTTTCTGCTTAATTCGGTTCAAAATGCAAGTCTCAAGAAAAGGCATCTCTTCTGTTTATCTATTATCATGTAACAAAGCACTTCAAAACTTGGTGGCTAAAATAAGCATTTTATTTTACTCATGCTTTTGTGAGGCAGGAGAGGGCTTGGTTGGGTGGTGCATCCCCAACCCATGCTGGGGCAGCCGGGGCTGGAGGATCCACCTGCAAGATAGCTTCTTCACTCCCAGGGAGAGCACCTCTGTGTGCTGTCTCATCCTTCTGGGCCTTCAGGATCCTTGGGCTTCTCACAGCATGACTGTCAGACTTCTCACATGGGAGCTGGCTTCCCTCAGAGTGAGCATTCCAAGAGGCCCAGGTTGAAGCTGCAAGGCTTCTTATGGACTATGCTCAAAGTTGGAGAACATCATTTCTGCATCCTTTTTAAAAAAATACACATATTTTTTATTGATTTCAGAGAGGAAGAGAGGGAAAAAGAGAAACATTAATGATGAGAGAGAATCATTGATTACCTGCCTCCTGCATGACCCCTACTGGGGATTGAGCCCATAACCCGGGCATGTGACCTGACTGGGAATCAAACAATGACCTCCTGGTTCATAGGTCATTGCTCAACTACTGAGCCATACCAGCCACACCAGTGTGAGTGGCTGGTAGGAGCACAAGCTCTAGGTCAGATGAGTCCAGCTCTGCCATTTATAGGCTGTGAGACCTTGAAATTACTTAACTTCAATTATTTACAAAGCCAGATCGATTTCTAGGGGAGGGAATTAGATTCTACCATTCAATGGGAGGAGCAGCAAAGAATGTGTTCAATCTTTAATCAACAACAGCATCTGATGAGTGGAAGCAAAATCCCACTTGGAACCCCGCTGCAATGAGGTCTGGGAAATGTAGTTTTAGGTTTTTAGGCTCTGTAGCAATAAGGAGGATGGAAGACTGGAAGGAGGGTGAGGCAGTCAACCTGCTGTATGCACCATGGGCTCTCAGCATGCAGTCATGTCTTAGTGATTAGATTCTATAACCAGCTTCCCTTCATCCTGGGCGCCAGCATCCTTGAGTCCAAGTGGGAACTGGGAGCAGTCATCCCCTCAATCTAGCCTGTCCTCTAGATCAAGGTTTAAAAAAATGTTTTTTACTGAAACTCATGGCAAAAACTACAGTTGACATCAGTATGTAATATATATGTAATTGAAGCACAAGTTTCATGAAACAAATCTTATCTTTACCATGTGCAATGCTTTTAAAAATATATATTTTTATTGATTTCAGAGAGGAAGAGAGAGGGAGAGAGATAGAAACATCAATGATGAGAGAGTATCACTGAGTGACTGCCTTCTGCACGCCCCACAATAGGCATTGAATCTGCAACCAGGGCATGTGCCCTGACCGGGAATCGAACCATGACCTCCTGGTTCATAGGTCGACACTCAACCACTGAGCTATACCGGCTGGGCTTATAATTTTCTCTTCTATTGTATTCTATTTTATTGTATTCAGTTTCTTTTCAACAAACATGCTGGTGTGTCTCCACTAAATTAATTTCATGACTCACTAAGTTACCACCCATATTTGAAAAGTACTGCTGAAGACTTGTGTCTCTACATTTAAATAGGGAATCAAAGACTGAAAAGAAAAAAAGTGAGTCAGTAAGAACAAATTATATAAAAGTAAAGAAATATTTTTTCAAATAAATTTACTTAATTCAACAAAAGTGTAGTAAAGTATATCATTGTTTTACAATTACTCATTCCCTTCCCTATAGGCTGGTTATGCGTACCCCTGTCACTAAGTCTTCCCTTATGAGGCTTGGCGATGTGACTTCTTTGGCCTCTAGCATGTGAACAGGCATGGCCCAATTAGATCGGAGCAGAAAGCTTAAATGCAATTATATGGTTTGGCCTGATCTCTAGAAATTCTGCCCTCTGCCAGTGCTCCAAATAGGACTGGTCCTTTGGCCTGCGTCTCAGAGTGAGAAAATACATGAGCCAAAATGCAGCCTACCCTCAACCCTCACGTAACACGAGAAACAAATATTTGTTGTTATGAGCCACCAAGATTTGGGCTTGTTTGTTACTGCACCAAAAGCTGACTAATTTAAGAAGCAACTTAATGAAACAAACAAACAAAACCATCAAACACTCTTTGGAACATTTAATCAGTACAGAAGTATATAAAGCAAAACATAACGTTCTCCCTGAGCAACTGCCTGCTCCTCCGGAGTCATCATCATTGATAACATTTTGGTGCATAAACTTTCAGAGATGGAAATTGTCGAAATGACTGTTTTCTAATTTTAATGTAATAAAATTAGTACATAATTTTTCATAAAAACAGCTTTATTGAAACACAGGCAGCCCTATTGTGTACTTATTATTGACGGATGCTGTCACATTAACACAGGGGTTGAGTACTGCAACAGACTGTACAGCTTACTGTATTTACTATCTGGCTCAAGAGTTTGCTGACCCTTGATGGAGGTCTCTAAATGTTAACATTTGGAGATTTTGTAATATAAAATTATGCATAGGTGATACTGTGTTCTGATTATCAGGGGGCTCTTGATGTCACTTTGCCCAATTATTTGTGATGTTTTCTCACTTGTTTTTGTGGTCTCTGCCAAATTTTATTTCCCTCTCTTTTATATATATGGATTTTTTTCTATACTATTTCAAATAAAATATAGACATCATGACACTTTTATCTCTCTCTATAGGGTGTCCCAAAAAATGTATACACACACTTTGAATAATTATAAAGGCAGTGTTTAGTAAAATACATATCCTTTTCAAAATTGAGCTATCATCTGTTAAAGTGTGTATACATTTTTGGGGGGACACCTTGTATTTCAGCATGTATTGCCTAAGAATGTGTACTCTTCTTCATAAATCACATTATAATGATCACACCCAAAGCATTTAACATTAATACAATTCATTAACTAAAGACCAAGTTTCCCCAAAGTTGTTCTGAAAAGTCCCTTCATAGCCTTTCCCTCTCAATTAGTATGTAATTAAAGCTTTAAATGCATTTAGTTATCATGTCTCTTAACTTGCCTTTCATTTAACACAGTTCTTCATTTTTTAAGACTCTCATGAAAAGACATTTTTGAAGAATCCAGAGCAGCCTTTCAGTTTGGATTTGTCTGTGTTTTGTCCTTCAGTATTAGATTCAGATTAATCATTTTTGGCAAAAATTATACATAGGTGATATTGTATTCTGATTATCAGGAGGCTCATGATGTCACTTGGCCCGATTATTTGCGATGTTTTCTCATTTGTTTATGTGGTCTCTGCCAAATTTCTCTGCTGTAAAGGTCACTTACCCCTTTTGTAACTCATAAGTGATCTGTGGGGAAATTCTGAGGTTTTAGGCTCCACTAATGATTCTTTTCTGAATCAATTGTTGTCATGGAGGATGTAAATGAACATCAATTTTTTTAAAATGGTCCCCAAGTGATTTTAAAGTACAGCCAGGGTTGGGAATCCCTGGACCAGTGCTTCTCAATTTGTTTACACATCCTCTGGGGATCTTGTTAAAGTGCAATTTGGATTCAGCAGAACTGGGGTGAAGCTGAGATTAAGCATTTCTAACAAGTTCCCAGCTGCTGCAGGTGCTGCTGGCCTGCATGGACCACACTGGATCAAGGGTCAGTCTAGACCCCAGAGAACACCTACAATTCATTCTGATACAATACCCGTCTTCCCCTATAGTGTTGCCTGGTTACAAACATCAGGACACACTTCTGCACAGGAAAGGCCAATGTGCCCTGACTGGGAATCTAAATGGCAACCTTCCGGTGCACAGGACGATACCCAACCAACTGGGGGGGGCTCCAATGAAATATTCTTATATTAGGTTTTATATAAATTTGTATATAAGTCAGCTTTTGCCGTGTAACTAACCACTCCAAATGTAGTGAGTTAAGCAATAAGCACTTACTATTTCCCTTGTTCTGTGTGTCTGGGTGTTTTGTGGCTGGGTGTGGATAGTCCAGGATGGCCTCCCTCACCTGTCTAGTGATTGCCACTAATTTAATCAAGCATCTTCTTGGAACATCAGGAAATATGGGGACTAGAGAACTGTGTTAAATGTCGTCATAGGGATACAATCAACCAAATCCAGTTTATGGGAAATTTATAGGAGCAAAACGTTAAGACATATGTCAACCAAAACCTACTTTTCATCCTGATTTGAACAGATCAGTATAATTTCAGACAATCAGGGAAAATTGATATGGACTAAAAGGTGGCAGTCATGAATGTATTATTGTTAATGCTGTTAGGTGTAATAGTGAAATTGTGCTTATGTTGTTTTTTAATCTTAATCAGTTAGAAATACATACTAAAAATGCCTAGATTAAATAACAGATTAAAATACTTCAGGAAGAAAGGGGGGTGGGGAATAGATACAGGAAATAAGAATGGCAAAATATGATAATTGTTGAGGCTGGGTGCTGGCACATAGGATGCATTCCACTCTTAGATGTTTTGTTCATTTAAGTTTTTATATTAAGAAGCTAAATAAAATTAGCTTTGACTGTAATTCTACTCCCAAGGGTGCATTCTTAGAAAATAATCTAAAATATAGAAAAATCTTTAAGCATAAAGATTCCAGCAATATTATGAGTGCCAAAATTAAGAACAATATAAGTAGGGAAACAATTTTGTAAACTATATTCCTCATGGGATTATAACATGGCTGTTAAACACAGATGTTTATGAGGAGTTGTAATCATATGACAAAGTGCTTATGTTAAAATATCAAGTGCAAAAAAATAGGCCACAGGATTTTATATACATTTGTATATAAGTCAGCTTTTGCTATGTAACTAACCACTTCAAATGTAGTGAGTTAAGCAATAAGCACTTACTATTTCCCTTGTTCTGTGTGTCTGGGTGTTTTGTGTCTTGGTGTAGACAGTCCAGGATGGCCTCCCTCACAAGTCTGGTGGTTGCCAGGCTAATTGGGATAAGGGAGCCTCATCGGGGAAAGTCCATTTCTGTTTCCTGTGATCTCACATCTTCCAAAAGGCTAGCCCAGGCTTCTCATAGCAATTTCATGGTTCCAAAGAGCAAGCAAGAGCAAACATCAAGGTGCAAGCACTTGTCAAGCTCATGTTTGTCTCAATTTACTAATGTCCCATTGGCCAAAGCAAGTCTGGCAGACCAAGCCCAGAGTCGGCAAGGGAGGGCATTAGGCAGCAGGTTGGATAGAGCAGCTATTTTCTTTCTTAAAAAAAAATTACTTAATTAATTTTTAATATATTTTTATTGATTTCAGAGGAGAACAGAGAGGGAGAGAGAGATAGAAACATCAATGATGAGAGAGAATCATTGATCGGCTGCCTCTTGCATGCCCCCCACTGGGGATTGAGCCCGAAACCTGGGCATGTGCCCTTGGCCAGAATCGAACCTGGGACCCTTTAGTCCGCAGGCTGACAGTCTATCCACTGAGCCAAACCGGCTAGGGCTAGAGTGGCTATTTTCAACCTTTTTCATCTCATGGCACATGTAAGCTATTACTAAAATTCTGTGGCACACCAAAAAATATGTTTTTTGCTGATCTGACCAAAATATAGCTACAATTTTGATCTATTCACACTGGATGGCTATTGTGTTGGCTGTTGTCATTTTTTTATTTGACAATCTAAAGGAAAAAAGGTCAGAGCCCCTGACTAAACAGTCAGTTATTGATGTTTTAAAAATTATTGTGGCACACCAAGAATTGCTGGGATAGAGGGAAGCATGAATAAACCAGAGGTCTTTACTGCAAGAATCTACCTCAAAAATGTTTTTATTTATGGTTTTTAAAAACTACATTATTAAGACCAAAAGGAACTATCAAAATGTTTTTTAATTAATTTATTTATTTTAAATTACAGTTTACTTTCAATATTATTTTGTATTGGTTTCAGGTGCACAGCATAGTGGTTAGACAATCATACACTTTACAAAGTGTTCCCCCTTAATATTTCCAGTACCCACCTGGCACCACATAGTTATTACAATATTATTGACCATATTTCCTATGTTGTACTTTACATTCCCATGATTATGTATTTTCTAATTACCAATTTGTACTTCTTTTTTTAAATATATATTTTATTGATTTATTACAGAGAGGAAGGGAGAGAGATAGAGAGTTAGAAACATCGATCAGCTGCCTCCTGCACACCTCCCACTGGGGAGGTGCCCGCAACTAAGGTACATGCCCCTGGCCGGAATCGAACCTGGGACCCTTCAGTCCGAAGGCTGACGCTCTATCCACTGAGCCAAATCGGTCACGGCTAATTTGTACTTCTTAATCCCTTCACCGATTTCACCCACTCCCTCAACCTTCCTCCCCTCCGGCAACCATCAATCTGTTCTCTGTATCTATGAGTCTGTTTCAAGGTTGCTTGTTCGTTTATTTTGTCCTTTAGATTCCACATAATAAGTGAAATCAAAATTTTAATAATAGTGTTTGTCTTTGAGGTATTTTTCATTTTTATACTTTGCTGTGTATTCTAAACTGCGCATGGTAAGTATATATATTTTTTATCATTGGAAAAATAAAGTTAGAAGGGAAGAGGAGAGGGAAAGAGGAAGGGAGAGAGATAGAGGAGAGGGTGAAAGAAGGGAGGAAGGGACAGAAGAAAGGAAGAACTCCTGAAACTGACTTAGAGCTGGAAGGCTGGTTGCTTTCCAGGGGCTGAATTTTGCAGAAGAGTGAAGCTGGGAAGTGCAATAAAATCTAAGTGGCCTCTTTCTCTCGTCTTCCTCAGCTCTGGTGGATGTGCAGAGGGCCACAGATAGCATCCAGTCCAGTTCTTGTCTTCAGCATCCACTTGAAGAGACTTCTGCTCAAAGCTTCTATGTGTTGGGGCTTTGGCTTCCCCGGGAGGAACTATTTGGACGGACTATTTCAATCCAAGCTCCGAGGGTGGAGAACTATGCTGATAAAACAATCCTTTGGTGTGGAGCTGGGCATGGAGAATGCACATCTCCTTCTATAAAGTTCTCTCCCAAAACTTATCCCCTTCACTCCCTCTGGGAGTGGCCAGTTGAAAATCAAGTAATTACTTTTCAGAAAACTTATAAATTCTGCATTTTATAAGTCTAAGTTCAGGTTTCTCAGCCTCAGGGCCTCCTTTTGGGCTGGATAATTCTTTGTTGTGGGGGCTGTCCTGTGCATTGTAGGATGTTTAGTAGCATTCCTGGCCTCTACTGGCTATAATATTAAACCTTTCCCTTCCCCATTTGACAACCAAATGTGTTCCCAGACATTTCCCATTGCCAAATGTTTCCTCCGGGTGATGGTTAAGAGTCACTGACCTAGCCCCCTTGCTACTCAAAGTATGGATCATGGACAGGCAGCACAAGTATCACCTGGGAACTTGTTAGAAATGTAAATTGTCAGTCCCTACTCCAGACCCACTGAACCTAAATCTGCATTTTCACAAGATGTGATTTGTATGCTCATTAAGATGAGAGGCCTGGCGTAGCACGCCCTGCAGAAGAGAGCCTCTAATGCAGTGGTTCTCAACCTTCCTAATGTCGCGACCCTTTAATACAGTTCCTCATGTTGTGGTGACCCTCAATTTCATTGTTACAAATTGAACATAATTAAAGCATAGTGATTAATCACGAAAACAATATGTAATTATATATGTGTTTTCCAATGGTCTTAGGCGACCCCTGTAAAAGGGTCGTTTGACCCCCAAAGGGTCGCGACCCACAGGTTGAGAACCGCTGCTCTAATGTCTTTTGGTGACTCAGGCAAAACTGACATTTTTAACACAAAAAGAAAAAATATCAAGGCCATGGTCTGGTCTTATTGACACCATGTTCTTTCCCACTGTCCCTTAACTCAGGGCTTGCACTAGAATCTCCATAAACTTTCTCAACCCCACATGAGTCTAGGCCTCAGACTTTCTGATTCTATGGGTCCAGAATAGGGGTCTAGGGTCTATGAATTTTGAACTGTCTCTCCAGGTGATGTACCCCCAGTTGAGAACCCTTGATCTCACAGTACTGGGTACTTTGCTGCTTCACACCAGATCAATTATTCAAATTGTAAAATCTCCGGATAGAATAATTGGATTCGAAGTGAGCCCTGGCCCTATTTCAGAAGCACAGGGGAAATGGGTCATATTTGGATTTTGGCGGCGGATTCTATTCTGTGGCTTCCAAACCTGGAAGAGTGTGGCCTCTGGGAGTGGCTAGTTGCTGAATCCCCTCTCTTGCCTGGAGCTGCTCTCTCTCTCATCACACTCTGCATTGCACAGACTCCACCAAGCTCAGACACAGAAAGAAAAGAAAGCTTTCCTTTCAAGAATACCCAAGCTTGCTTATTTTCCTCGGGCCTCAAACAAGAATGACTGGAAAAAATGACAGGGCAGGGTTTCTTGGAAAGCAATCTGGCCTGCATCAGCATTAATGATTAAAATGTGTCCTCATGTGCCTATTCCCCAACGGACAGCACATTCCTAAGCTGTTCTAACTCAACGTTCAGAAATTCTAGAGTTCCTTTACTCAGTTCTCAAGCTTTAAATCCTTTCCCCCCTGAAGAATCAGACCCAGACACCACTGATTAAAGGATTCTATAAGTCCTATAGAATATCTATCTATCTATCTATCTATCTATCTATCTATCTATCTATTATCATCTCTCTCATTTATCTATCATCATCATCTCTATTATCATCTAGATATAGATAGATAGTTGTAGAGATATTTATATTACAAAGAAATATAACCATGATCTAGAAAGTTTGAAACATAATAAAGCTTTTACAATCCTGTTAAAGTTTAGTGGCTAGGATATTCTTGAAGTTGTCAGGGTAACATAGAAAAGGCCAAGAACAGACTGCCTTGTGGAATCTTAGGAAACCTGACTGGCTCTATTATGCGCTCAGGGTCATGGAGGCAGGCCATAAGACATTTCAGGTCCAGTCCAAAGGAATGCATTTTCCTAGAATCTACAGGAGCCTCCATTGTCCTACATAAGTTGATTTTTCCCCTTCAAAAGTAACTACAAAATTAACTAGTTTCAATGTGATGAGAATTTAACTTAAAGGTAAAGATTCACCAATTTGAGTGCAGCTAATCATTCCCATTTATGTGTCAACTTTGTTAGGTTTGTGAGACCTTTGTTTCTTATCACTGATCAGTATCTTCATTTGCATATATTCTATTCAATTAAATATTTATATAATGACATCAATTGCTATATTGATAATGACAATTGATGATTACTGAAGTGGGACTGTTGGCAGCTACACAGCACTCCCATGAGTTATCCTGAAATCGTCCGGAGTCTGCTGAGAGTTAAAAGTTCAAATTCAGCCTTTGAAAAATGCATTGGAAAAGTGGAGGGATGGAAAAGAATATTTCATGCTAATGGAAACCAAAACAAAAGCTGGGGTAGCAATACTTATATCAGACAAAATAGACTTTTTTTAAGATTTATTTTTAAATTGATTTTAGAAAGAGGAAGGGAGAGAGAGAAACATCAATGTGAGAGAGAAACATCCATTGGTTGTCTCCCGCACTCACCCCAATCCAGGATTGAACCCAAAGCTTGGGTATGTGCCCTGACTGGTAATTGGGCCCACCAATTTTTGGTGTATGGGATGATGCCCCAACCAACTGAACCACACTGGCCAGGGCCAGACAAAATAGACTTTAAAACAAAGACTATAATAAGAGACAAAGAAGGGCATCACATAATGATAAAGGGATTAGTCCAACAAGAGGATATAACCCTTGTAAATATTTACACACCCAACGTAGGAGCACCTAAAATATATAAAGCAAATATTGACTTACATAAAAGGAGGTATCAACAGTGATACAGTTATAGTAGGGGACTTTAACATCCCTTTGACATCAATGAATAGATCATCCAGACAGAAAATCAGCAAGGAAAGATGGCCTTAAATGACACTTTAGACTAGATGGATTTAGTTGATATTTTTAGAACATTTCACTCAAAAGCAACAGAATATACATTCTTTTCAAGTACACATTAAACATTTTTCAGGATAGACCACATGTTAGGGCCCAAAACAAGTCTTAATAAATGTAGGAAGACTGAAATCATATCAAGCATCTTCTCTTATCACAATGGTATGAAACTAGAAATCAATTACTAAAAAACACACAAACACAAGATTTTATGTCTTTAAAAATCTTCCTTCTATTCTCCTCAAAATTCAGAATATAACTCTCCTATATACCACCCCCTGCTTCATGGCATTTATAAAGAGAAGCAGAAGTGGTGGAGATTTTTAGTATTTCTCTTGAAGTACCATCTTGTGCTTGCATCTTATTTCGAGGAACTCTTGACATAGGTAGCACTTGCCAATGAGGCCTATCTAACAGCTTTAGAATGATCATTTGGGCAATTTTAATGACAAATATGGTCATTAAATTCTAACCAAAGTTTTGAACCCAGACATAAAAATAAGACAAGTATTTACATTGGATAAATCCTGCATTTTAAAAAGACAAGGGAGACCACTTCACATTATGTATCCCAAGCAGATAAAATTCCTGCAGAGAAAGGGAACAAAGATTATCTGCCAGCTGCTGGCCTGTGTTAGGGAAGGCCCTGTCTAGGGGCACCAAAGGGAGTATAATCCAAACTGTGAGCCAGGTAAAGCCAGGTGTCCAGGCTGGTTCACCTGAAATCTATTTGAGGATATTGGTTTTAAATCTACTCAACTGCAGACTCTTAGTTGGGAATGATAGAAATCTAACTCAAACTAGTTTAAGTCTAAACATGGATTTATTATAAAAAACAGTGGACTCTTGGAACCCATGTAGCTCTTGGATCATGGGTCTCTTGGGACTCATGAACAAGAATATGAGTTGGGCCTCAGAAATTATATGGAGTCAGAGACTCAAATACCACCAGCCTCTCTGTCTTGTCTCTGCCTCTCTGAGCTTAACCCCTTTTTTTCAGCAACGCATCTTCTTCCAATCCTCCAGTCCATATGATTTGAAACATGGTTGTAGAGAGCTCCTATATTTTATATGTTTAACAAATTCAGGTACCAAAGAGAGACTGTTACAACTCTTTTTCAGTCTCTGGTCCAAAAGTCAATGAGAAGCTCTCATTGGATCAGCTTAGGGGTCTTCCCTTAAATCAATTAGCTGTGGGCAGAGGGGCCAAGGTCACATGATAACCTGGCAGCTTGGAGGCAGGGAGCAAGGTCCAGGAGCAGCAACTAGAAGGTGAGTAGTGCCAGCCAGTCATTCCCGTGGGTGTCCACGGAACCAACAATCCCACCTTTTTAATGCCTTCTTTTTTTTTTTTAAATGGAGATTTTTTTAAAAACATTTTATTTTTTTATATTTTATTGATTTTTTTTACAGAGAGGAAGGGAGAGGGATAGAGAGTTAGAAACATCGATGAGAGAGAAACATCGATCAGCTGCCTTCTGCACACTCCCTACTGGGGATGTGCCCGCAACCAAGGTACATGCCCTTGACCGGAATCAAACCTGGGACCCTTGAGTCCGCAGGCTGACGCTCTATCCATTGAGCCAAACCGGTTAGGGCTGCCTTCTTTTTTATTCATTAATCTATGTATGAGCCTGGAGAAATATGCTATGCTCATGGATTGGAAAACTCTTTATTATACAGATTAATTCTCCCCAAATTGATTTATAGGTTACACATAATTCTTATTAAAATCTCAACGTGTTTCTTAATAGATCTTGACAAGCTGATTTTAAATTTATATGAAAGTGCAAAGGGCCAAGAATAGCCAAGATACTGGTCTACACTGGAAACTCTGGTCTATGAGATGACCCACTTCTTACTCACTCAAGATGTAATTTTTAAAAAGTTAGAAAGAGCCCTGGTAAGTGTGGCTTAGTTGGTTGGGCATCAACCTGAACATCGAAATGTTGATGGTTAGATTCTCTGTCAAGGCACATGCCTGGGTTTTGGACTTGATCCCTGGTAGGGGGCGTGCAGGAGGCAGCTGATCAATGCTTTACTCTCACTTCAAAGTTTCTCTCTTCTTCTCCATTCCTCTCTCTCTCAAAATTAATTTAAAATATTAAAAAACAAATAATGTTATTTTGTGATCAGTGTTTCATGATTAAGCTTCTATCTTGTGTATTGTACCAAATTGATTAGTTTAAGATAATAGTTAATTTTCATTACATTAATTTGCTAATAATTTATCACCTATAATAATAAAGTGTAATACACTAATTAGACCTTACGTCCAGAATGAAGCTGCGGCGGTGGGGCCCAAGGCAGAGGCGGCAGAGGTGGCAGAGGCTCCCTGGCAGCTGTGGTGGGGGCCGAGCCCCTTGCACAAATTTCGTGCATCGGGCCTCTAGTATAAATATAATGCATAATTACTATTGGTATTTTATTTGATGTTTTGTAGTGTAATTACAAATTCTGTATTTGAAATGTATTTATGTAGTTTGATTTTTAAAAACTGATTTCTTAATAGCTTGTAAAATACTAGTTGTATTAGTCATAGTTCAGCCTCTCTCTAAAAATTTTTATATGTTTATATTGTTTTTAAATATATATTTATTATTTTTATTATTTAAAAATAATATACTTATTAGGGATTGTCTTGTGCAATGGTGGGGGGTGGCTAAACAGTCCACAGAAGGGCTGGGAGTCAGGCTCAAAGGTCACAAGCAGACTGGAGCCCCACAAGTACAGGCAGAAGCTTGTTCACAGTCACTCAAGAAAGGAGACGCAGAGGGATGAGAGAACGATTGTATGAATCACTGGCAGAAGCTGTGCTATGCTACAAAATGCTGCTGCCATCCTTACACGTTCTGACTCTATAACTTATTTCCTAAGCTCATTTCTTCTACAAATTACTTCTTCTACCTCTGTGATTTTCTAAATAAATGTTCTCTTATAGTGTGAGTCTTGGCTTTGAATTCTTTCCTAGCCAGAACTCAAGTACCGAGGTTGCAGAACCCAGGTCCAGTCTGACCCCACCGCTCTAATGCCTGGTGCCATTTCTTTCCCTGCCAACAGAATCAAACTAGAAAGGAAGTTCTGGGGTCTATAGTCTAGCCAGGTTACCACATCACACACCTAGCTCACTAGTGTGAATGCCAGTGTTGGTAGATGATACCATGATATTATATGGTGGACACTCAATAAATATGTGTTGGATGAATGAATGCATGCACATTTCTGTAGTGTGTAGATGTATTTTGTGTGTGTATGGCAGGGGCAGACAAAAATATTTGGATAGGGACAAACGGCCATCATGAACTACTTTAATAACTTCTAACCATCCATATAGAATTCATTCAGAGAAACATGTGAAAAAGTAACCTTTGTGCTGAATGGAAGAGAGCATATGGATACCTTCTGTAGTGGGTTGAATGGTGGTCCCCCAAACGATATGTACTAATCCCCAGAACTTGTGAATATAACTTTATTTGGAAAAAGGGTCTTTGTGGATGTAATTAAGTTAAGAAGCTCACTATGAGGTCATCCTGGATAATCTGGGTGTCCCCAAAATCCTTATAAGTTTCCTTATAAGATGAAGGAGGAGGCAATGTGACCACAGTGTCAGAAATTGAAGAGTGCTGCCCGTGAATTCTGTAGCCACCAAAAGCTGGTGAGAAAGAGGTGAGAAAGGATTCTCCCTAGAGTTGTGGTTCTCAACCTTCCTAATGCTGCGACCCTTTAATACAGTTCCTCATGTTGTGGTGACCCCCAATTTCATTGTTACAAATTGAACATAATTAAAGCATAGTGATTAATCACAAAAACAATATGTAATTATATATGTGTTTTCCGATGGTCTTAAGCGACCTCTGTGAAAGGGTCGTTCGGTCCCTAAAGGGGTCGCGACCCACAGGTTGAGAACCGCTGCCCTAGAGCCTGCAGAAGGAGCACAGCCCTGCTGACACCTTGATTTCAGACTCTGACCTCCAGAATTGTCAGAGAATAAATTCATGTTATTTCAAGCCACCCAGTTTGTGGTCAGTTGTCATGGCAGCCATAGGAACCTAAAATACCTGTGTCAGGCATTCAAGAACTCCTGGTCAATTTGCCCAGGGCTATGTGTGGCCTGTGGGCAAGCACCTTCTACATTCCACCTTGACTGCCATCCCAGGGTTGTGTCCAACAACACAGGAAATATTTGCAAGGGGCAGAGCAAACAGGTAGGAGGTATGTGGGGGAGCCTGGCTAGAAGGGCTAGGCCAGGCCCCGAGGTCCGGAACCCTTCAGATTCTCTGGAGCATTCCCCCATTCCCACCGCTGCCCTTTCCCCTCTCATCATCAGAGGCAACCAGGGAATAAGGAGAAAAGGAAAGTCCTCCTGTTTCCTGCAAACTGGTTCTTCTCCAGAGCACGATCGTGGGGAAGGGCCAGTCCTCCTGGCAGCCCTGAGGGTCCTGGTGGCACTGAAGGGGGGTGGGGTTCCTGCCACCCACAACTCAGCTCTAGCTCAGCTCCCAGCGTGGCATTCAGACGGACTTCCCTGCTCTCTGCAGCTGCTTTTTCTTCTCTGTCCAACCTGGCTTTGTGATCTCCAATGCCTCAGCCCCTAGATGCAGGCCAGCTCCACTTCCCTCGCATGACTGGCAAGCACAGCAGGGCCAGGCAGGAATCACCATCAGACAGGGAACAGGGTATTTCCACAGTCTTACAAGTGATCTGCTGAAAAGACTAAGTAATTTTAGCAGATTACTTAAAAGTTACAAAGGGAAAAATGGTAACTTCACCGTGGAGAAAGCTGGTAGACACCACTCTAACTAGATGATCAAAATGATCATCTCTCGGTGATGGGTGGAATTGACCTGTGTGCCCCCTGCTGTGAGGTACTGAGAAAGGCAAACATCACTTTGGGGACATGACTGCCTCCCAAATGCATAACCTGAGATAGCAAACTCAAGTTGAAGGCCATTTTACAAATAAGTGTGCCTCAAGAATGAAAGACAAAGACTGAGGAAGTATTCCAGATTAAAGGAGACTAAAGTGATATGATATAATATAACTAAATGAAAAATATAGTTTTAAAGGAAAAAATAGTATAAAGAACAATTGAGACAATTGGGGATATTTGAGTATGGACTGTATCTATAAATATAAGAGCCTAACATGCAAATTGTCCCCTCAGGAGTTCGACCAGGAGACCTGGAGTTCAATTACTCGCTATGATGTGCGCTGACCACCAGGGGGCGGTGAAGAATGAAGGGAGGTCCTGGCCCACAGCTGGCAGCTGGGGAAGGGAGGCAGCTGGAAGGCCCTGATTGTTCCTGATTGCTGGCAAGGCCTAGGGACCCTACTTGTGCATGAATTTTCTGCACTGGGCCTCTAGTATTAGATAATAGTATCATATCAATGTTAAATTGCCTTCATTGTATCATCATATAAAAGAGTGTACTTGTAGCCTGCTGGTGTGGCTCAGTTGGTTAAGCATGGTCCCATGAACCAGTTCGATTCCTGGTCAGCGCATATGCCCTGAGTTGTGGACTCCATCCCCAGTAGGGGGCGTGCAGGAGGCAGCCAATAGATGTTTCTCCCTCATTGATGTTTCTATTTTTCTTTCCCTCTCCTTTTCTCTCTCTGAAATATCTATTTATATATAGTATCTTTGTTTTTAGGAGAAACCAATGAAATATTTAGGGGTAAAGGGACAAAAGATGCAGGGTCTGTAATTTATTCTCAAATGGTTCAATAACAATAATGATAATTCTGTCTATCAGAAGATTAAGCAAATGTTAACAATTGTTGAATCAATGGTTGGACACTTGGTGACAGGTACATATATTGAAGTTAATTGTACTATTCTCACCAATTTTTTTCTATGTTTAAAATATTTCAAAATTAAAAATTAAAAAACCCATAGGGTTTTTGCTTTCTGTGGATTACAGAGATGTAGAACAAAATGAATTAATGATTTTTTCCCCATCATTCAAATTAATCCATCTGAACAAACATTCAAAAGCCTCTTATGGGCCCAGATTAGTGTTGGGTGCTGCAAGGAATGTGCAGGGAGTAAAATGCCCTTCCCCACCTAAGCAAGGAGGGCGTGCAGGGGCCTGGTGGCACTGAAAGGGCGTGGGGTTTCTGCCACCCACAACTCAGCAATAGCTCAGCTCCCAGCGTGGCATTCAGACAGACTTCCCTGCTCTCTGCAGCTGCTTTCTCTGCTCTCTGTCTGCTGCGGGTGAGGGAGGAGAAACAGATGAATACACTAAGAACAAGAACACGAAGCATAGTGGGAGAAGTGCCTCAAGAAAGGTGTAAACTGGGGCACAGCACAGGCCATAAGCGTCACAGAGATGAGACCCTTCTGAGTGGACCTGGCATTTGCAGTGTGATGTGAAAGTTGGTAGGTGGAAAGCCTAGAGCCGTGGTCGGCAAACTGCGGCTCGCGAGCCACATGCGGCTCTTTTGCCCCTTGAGTGTGGCTCTTCCTAAGCCTTAGGAGTACCCTAAGTTAATAACAATGTACCTACCTATATAGTTTAAGTTTAAAAAATTTGGCTCTCAAAAGAAATTTCAATCATTGTACTGTTGATATTTGGCTCTGTTGACTAATGAGTTTGCCGACCACTGGTAGAGGAACAGAAGGGGAAACCTGGGCACTCTGAGTGTGAGCAAGTCTTATTGCCTTGAGTGCTTTTGTTAAGTACAGGTAGGGAAGGCAACACCTGTCTTCTACCCTTAGACTCAGTGTCGGGGCCTGAGAAACAAACAACAGATTCGCAGACAAAGGTTTACTGCCCAGGCACACAGGAAGGAGCCAATAAAGGAAGTAGCTGGCTCCTACTTAAGGTTAGAGTTAAGTGTATATTCCTGACTTAATAGGAGAAAGGGAGGGGAAGGTTTTGGGCTTCTAGGAGTGGTAAAGTGTGGTAAATTAAATATATGTGGGCAACTAATGGAAGATAAAGGTTATTTGGTAAGGTTTTGTAGGTATAAGAAACATCCAAACCTGCAGAGAATTTTTGAGTTTATTTTAGTCAAATTGATGACAATTTCCAGGAAGCAAAATCTCAACAGATTCAGAAAATGCTCTGGAAAAATGGCATTTTTGCCACTTGTTTTATACATCAGAATCAAAGGGCAAGACGTAAGCCAGTTACATAAAATCCATTGGTGATAGATTAGGGAGGTGGGAGAAAGCAAAACTGGGGAAATCTCTCAGATTAGATAAAAAGTAAAATGGATAGACACTTACTTCTTTTATATTGGTGGGTATAGAATAGTTAACAGTTAACATACACAGCACATAGAGATGGTATTTGGAAGAACAAGATAACAATAAGGGGTTCATGGTCTCGTTCTGGTGGGAGATTATGCTCTGAGGGCTCTGGAAAAAAGGAATTACAGTACTCTGACATTCCAAAAAGACAATAAACAGGCTCAATTAAGGTAAAGATCGATTTTTGTCAGGGAAGATTCTAGCCTAGGTTGACTAGCTTTTAGTTAAGAAGTTTTCATTTCAGACCATCCTTTGCGGTTACTTTAGGTCTCTGAGTTTGTCAGGCCTGCCATGCAGGCCTCCCATATGCTTGTTGGGTTCAGTATGTGGCCCCTTTTTTGTCCACAGCTTGTTATGAAGACTCAAGTCATAATAAGCAGGTCAGAGTTATCTCCAAGTTGTTCTCCTCTTCCTGGTGTATGTGGGGGGCACCTTTGTGCTGCCGGCCATTGAGTTAACTCCTGGTGAGTCTATGATTGATGTCCGCAATCTCCTGTCCTCAACAGCCCTGCTCCGCTCCTGTAGACTCATGCCTATGGCTCCTTCTATGGCAGTGGTTCTCAACCTTCCTAATGCCACGACCCTTTAATACAGTTCTTCATGTTGTGGTGACCCCCAATTTCATTGTTACAAATTGAACGTAATTAAAGCATAGTGATTAATCACAAAAACAACATGTAATTATATATGTGTTTTTCAATGGTCTTAGGCGACCCCTGTGAAAGGGTCGTTCGACCTCCAAAGGGGTCGCGACCCACAGGTTGAGAACCACTGTTCAATGGAGTCAACCCTTCTCATATTTGGTCTTCCTCTTTTCCTGCTACCTCCTATCTCCCCTATCCCCCCCCCCCCCCAGCATTATTGTCTTTTCCAAAGAACCCTGCCTTCTTATGATGGGTCTCAAGTAAAATAACAGTTTTGTCATTTTTGCCTGCAGTGGTGTTTCAGGCTTAATTTGCTCTAGGACTCACTTGTCTTTCTGTTGGTCCAAGGTATCCATAGAGCTCTCTTCCAACACCATATTTCAAATGAATCTTTTATATTTTCTTATCAGTTCTCTTACTGTCAAACTTTTGCATCTGTCCATAGTAAACTGGGAATATGAGGGTGTGGGTGGTCTCAGCCTTGGCATCTAAGGACACATCTTTGCTCTGGGTGATCTTTTCTAATTCTTCCGAACCTCAGCCTTCTCTTGATTTCTTGCCTGCAGTCTCCATTTGAATGGACTGAGCCAAGGTAAGCAAAATCTCCAACAATGTCAGAGTCTTCACTGTCTATGTTAGAGTTGTGTATTTCTCCTGTAGTCATGAGTTTTGTCTTCTTGGTGTTCAAATGCAGTCCCGTATGACACTTTCTTCTTTCACTTTCATCAGAAGCTGTTTCAAATCATGGCTACTTTCTGCCAGGCAGATGGTGCCATCGGCATATCTAAGTGCCTGGTATTTCTGTCACCAATTTTCAAACGGAAACACGTCTTTTACAAAAGAGAAATCTATGCCTTGCTTCAGGCAGAAAAAAAGGACAAAGAACTCCTGTGTTTTCTGTTTCTTAATTGCCTTCAGCTCAAAAGAATCCCTATATACCACAGAGGCATATTTTGAGGCGGGGAATTCTAATCTCCTTCAGATGTAGTTGGATGTCAGGCTCTACATGAAGATATACTAGTAAACCCATCAGTGCAGCAGGGACTGACTTGTTCACAGATGCATCCTTAGTGCCTAGAACAGCGAGTGCCTAGTTTAGGATGTTGGGAAATCTCATGTGCTGGAGTCACACAGATCCTGCTGGGAGTAGCATAGAAACTGCTTGCCCTGGAAAAGGGACCCGGAAGGGTGGCTAGAATCTGGTAGCCTCTGTGGTCTCTTTAACCGGGGAGGGAAACCAAGCCACAGGAGGAAATCGCCTTTTTGAATCAGGTAACACGGGGTCTGAATAAGCTCCGTCCACGCCGTGCATGGGGTACAGGACAAGTCACAGGCTTGGCGGCTGTTTGTGGTTTACACTGGTCACTAGTCAGCATCTGCGGGCAGAGAAGGGCTCCCTGGAGTACCTCCCTTCCCCATCCTTCCCTCCCTGGAGCTTTTCCCCTTGTAGGTCAGCCACTTGCCCGGGAAGGGAGGCAAACACCGGTGGCAAGTCCAGCCCATACTCAAAGCACCCAGCATCACTTGTGTAACCCAAGGCTCTCATCCGGGACCTCTGACTCAGTGGTTCTAAAGCACAGCAGGGGGCCAGAATTCATCCGGGATATATATATTTTTTACGTAAAGTATAACAAACACAGAAAAGTGCACATGGGTAAATAGCGTGATGAATTCTCACAAAGTGAGCAAACCAGGTAACTCCCAGGTCAGGACACAGAATATCACCAACTGGCCTCTCTGGAGTCCCTTTCATACCACCTCCCTGTCCCCCCAGAGCTTCTGCTTCATAAAACTGACCAGAGGCCTGGTGCTTTGCAGAGCTGCACAGGTGGTTGATACGCACAGCGAGGCTTGGAAACCACTCCTGCAGTCATACGATCTCTTTTGTCAGAGGTGGAACTAGAGGATGCTTTGCTGCCAGTCTTCCACTCAGCACCAGTAGCTGCCTGGCTGTGTTTACCCACCGAGCAGTGGGCATTTCCTGTAGCTGGGGTCTGCAGAGCCTGTGAGCGCAGCTCCTGGGCTCAGGAAGCCAATTGGTTGGTTCCAGCCTGGGCATGTGGCCCTCTCTCCCTGGCAGGAGTTGCATGAAGAGGTATTTTTGGAAGGTGCAGGAATTCCGTAGCCATTTGGAAAATGCCTGCTCATAGGCTCGGCTGGATTCTCGTTTTAAAATGCTGATGTGGCTGAGGGGCCTGACCTAGCCAGTTTTCCTGGATCTAGGGGTGGGGAAAGTGAGGAGGCATGCTCCCTTTTTCTCCCTTTTCTTTGAATTGTATCCCCATTTTATTTTTGTCTCAACTCCCTCTGTCCCACAAGCTTCAAGAGAATTGTGAGGTGTCTCCTGCAGCTCGTTGGCTCTTTGATGCTGTCTGTAGGTAAGTGTTTAACTTGTCCCAAGTAAGCCAGGGCTTTGGGGTCATTTTAAGTCAAGCAAAAGTTTACCCTCAATTCCCTATCAAGGATCTTTGGCCCTGAAGCCCTTACCTGGAGTCTGTCTCCCTCCCTTCCAGGTAGGACCCTGAGCTCCCTCTTCCCTTTCCTGTGTCCCCCTCTGCTTTGCTCTGGTGGCCTTCATTGATAACCATAGCTTTTGCTAACCATCTATCCATTCATTCTCCCATCCATTCATTCATTTAGTGCCACACCCTATGCAGGGAACAGGGTGGGGTCTGGAGCAGCCAAACTACCTTCTGTCCTCATCATTTCTTTTTTTTTAAAATATATTTTTATTGATTTCAAAGAGGAAGAGAGAGGGATAGAGAGATAGAAACATCAATGATGAGAATCATTGATTGGCTGCCTCCCGCACACCCCCTACAGGGGATCGAGCCCGCAACCCAGGCATGTGCCCTTGGCCAGAATCGAACCCGGGACCCTTCAGTCCCCAGGCCAACTTTCCATCCACTGAGCCAAACCAGCCAGGATTATCCTCATCATTTCCGCCCTTCCCTAAGAACCTCCTTTGTCCCCACTTTTCCACTTCCTCCACAGCCATGTCTGTGCTCTCTGAGAGATCTCTGCTCCTGCATTTGCATTTCAAAGGTAGCCTGTCCTCTCCTTTTTCTGTGTTCAAACCCCTTGCTTCTAACCATTTCTAGCTCCTTGGGTCTGGAAGCCTATCTAATAATAGACAAACATGGTAATTGACCGTACCTTCGCTACCCCTCCCATTGGCTAATCAGCGCGGTATGCAAATTAACCGCCAACAAAGATGGCGGATAATTTGAATACTGCAGGCAGGGCGGGACAGCGCCATCCCGCCTGCCCTGCCACCATCTGGGCCTGCTATCTGCGACCTGGGGTGGCGGGCGTCCGTGTGGGACCCGACCCGGGGAGGCTGGGCAGTGCAGCAGCGATCGGCCAGCCCGCCTGGCCACCGTCTGGGTGTCCTGTGTGCGACCCAACCCGGGGCGGTGCCCCAACCCCCTGACCGGCCCTGCTGTGTGCGCAACCCGGGGAGGCAGAGCAGGCACCGAGGGATCGGGCCTGCCATCTCCCACCCGGGGAGCGGGCCTAAGCCAGCAGGTGGTTATCTCCCAAGGGGTCCCAGACTGTGAGAGGGCACAAGTGGGGCTGAGAGACACCCCCCTACCCCCCTCCCCCGCCAGTGCACAAATTTTTGTGCACCGGGCCTCTAGTAGAGAATTAAAAAAGTAGAACCTGGCATGGTTCTCTTCCCCAATTTTCTTTTTCTGAGGTCGCCCCTGTCCCATCCACCTCCCATCTCCACACCAGCCTCTCTCCAGGCCAGATCTGGGAATGGAAATGCCATGAAGCGAAGCAAAGTGAGATGTGCTACACTTCTGTCCTTCCAAAACCCAAAGCACAGCCAACAACCCCTCAAAATGAAAGTGTGGAGGGCTGTGCTGCCTCTTTAGTTCTCCTCAAAGCCTGAAAATTCCCAGGTGTGTTGCACAAACTTTCCCTCCAGGAGGTGAGGTTACTGCCAGGAGGGGTCCCCGCTTACCCTTGGCTGGGCCTTTGTCCTGGGGGATGAATCCCTGAGGCAGAAGCTATGCAAAGGCTGGGGAGAGGGCAGCGGCTCTGGACTCTCACTAGGGTGTCAGCACGTGTCCACTTCCTCTCTTTCCTTGGCCTTCCTGGGCTGCCCGGGCTGTTTGGGAGAAACAAGCTCTGAGCCCTTAGAATGGATGGCCTATTGGTCAGGGGGTAAAGTGTCTGTGCCCTCATGTGAGGTTTTCCGAATCTGAGCTCTATCACCTGGAGGAGGTAAGCCTGGGAGGAAAATAGATGCAGCGTGTTCAGAATATGTGTATTCAACATGAGGCTCATTAAATTACACAGAAACATAGAAATGTCACGTGAATCATACGTCCATATGTGCTAAAACAGTGAGTTAACCTGGAGAGAGTTCTTTTCTTAAAAAGTTACAAATGTATTCATTTTGAATAGGTAATCCAAGCACCTAGCACAAAATTTCATACTATAGAGTGAAAAATAAGTCTCTTCCCCAGTCTTGTGCCCAAGTCCCTCCATTTTCCTCCCAGACACAAGCCCTGTTGCTAGCTCACTGTGCACCCTTCTGGAGATGGTCTATGAAAATCACAAAAACACAATGGGCATATTATATAGGCTGTTTTTAACTTTGTTCTTTTCACTTAAGAGTATATTTTGGCGTCTATTTTTAAAAGCTTTTAAAATTGATTTTTAGAGAGCGAGGGAAAGGGGGAGAGAGAGAAACAATGATGTGAAAGCAAAACACCAATTGGCTGCCTCCTGCACGCCCCCTACTGGGATGGAGCCTGCAATCCCAGCATCAAGTGACCAGGACGACACCCAACCACCTGAGCCACACTGTCCAGGGCTGGAGTCTTTTTTTCTTATTAGTTCTGTGAGGGAGACATGAGACAGACTAACAAGAGAAAATAATTAAATTTAATTATGTATACACATACGAGGGCTTCCATAAGAACATAGGGCCTGAGGACAAACTGGGCAGTTGAGGCTAATTTGCCATCTTGAGTTAGCTGATGGTGGCGATGGGGAGTGGGGGGAGGGGGGGAGGGGTTGGTTTGGGACTTCAAAGGGGAAAAAGGCAATTCAAATGTTGGTAAACAAATGTTTGCTGGGCCATCTTTACACAACGGCACACAGCGAGGACTTTGAGCAAAGCTCCCTCCCTGTCCATTACACACCAGTTCATATTAAACTATAGTTATCGATGATGACAGCTCTTTTTCTGGAGTTATCTAAATTCTTTTAGGCAGTTAGCGGGAAGGTCAAAGGTCCTTCCTGAGTCTTTGCTTCTTAAAAATAGCCAGCTTAAAATAATCAATATCCCCCCAAAAGGCATGTGTTGTAGTGGCAAAGCTCTGCTCCCCTCAGTACATATCCTACAGGAGTTGGGGGTAGATTCAGAAAGCAGAGAAAGCTTGTTTCCAAGTGCCTCTGGGCATCTGAAGATGGAGCTTCTGGCTGCTCGCCACAGACAGTGTGGCCCTGGGGCCACCGGAAGCTGTCTTGCTCCGGGAGACAACCTGCCATGTGCCAGACAGGGAGCCAACCTCTCTGCCAGATGTCACTGAAGGGATGTGTCCTGTTCTTGCCCTTGCCTGGAATTTGTTCTCAGAGTTTAATATGTGAGATACAAGTGCTAGTGCTCCCCTGCACCCCCAAACCTGGCTATGGCTACTCAGTTCTTTTCTGCGGTCGTGTAGGTGGTGAATAATTTTCTGAGTAGTGCAGGGGTCACCTCAGAGCTGCATTTCTGGTTTGTGGAGAGAGCCTGGCAGGGGCTGTGTTGAAGGGATTAATGGCCGGTGGTGCTGGCAGTGGCTTCAGCTTACTCAGGCCATGGTGAGCTCTTTTCTTGAAGGGTCTGGAATACAGGAGGTGGAATGGGGCATAGCCCTTGATGTTTAAAGCTGGTTGAATGACTTTGGGTCTCTCCACAATTACCTTATAGAATGCTACCTCCTTTCTTCTCTTTCTTTCCCTTGCTCTCTGCCTACTGACCTTGCTCATATTCTTTTGATGAGCTTGTAATTCCCAAAACAGCGTGTATCAAATCATCTTCATTTGATCTAGGTGTTCCAAAGAAAAATATCATGGTGGTATTTCTTTAAATTTCCTCAGATCAAATTGCTTACAAGATCTTCCAATTGAAAAAGACAAAGTTAGATATCTTGAACCCTTGTTCTGAGAGACGCACCAAAGGCAGGGGCTTTCAGCAGTTTATCTCACCTGACTTTTTTTTTTTAATTACAGCTTTATTGAGATATAATTCACACACCGTATAACTCACCTACTTAAAGTACACAATTCAGTGGTTTTAGTGTATTAATACAATTGTGTAGCCATCACCACAATCAGTTTTAGAACATTTTCATCTATCACCCCACAGAAACCCCATACCCATTAGCAGTCACTTCCCATTTCTCTCCAATCTCCTCAGCCTAAGGCATCCACTAATCTACTTTCTGTCTGTATGGATTTGCCTATTTTGAACATTTCACATGAATGGACTCATATAATATGTGGTCTTTTGTGACTAGCTTATTTCACTTAGCATAATATTTTCAAGACTCATCCACATTGTATCAAAACTTTATTCCTTTTCATGGCTAAATTATATTTCATTGTATGGGTATAAGCCATTTTGTTTATCCATTAATCAGTTGATGGACGTCTGGTTTGTTTCCATTTTATTGGTTATTATGAAGAATGCTGCTATGAACATTTCTGCACAAGTCTTTGTATGGACCTCATTGGATCTTTACAGAAACTCTCTAAGGTACATATTCTATAGACCTCATTCTATAGATAACAGAACTTCCAGGATGGTAGACAGCAAGTTTGAACACAGCTGTTAGAGTCCTAAGTGCATGCTTTCTCCAATCTATGTTCATAGAGTTGAAATAATTGCTTTGACAGAACCTGGTATGGATATGACTGTAGGAAGTGTCAACCTTAAAAATAAAAATGTTATTTTACCAGCAAAATGGGTTTATTCAGGAATAGTAGAGGAACTGCAATTCAGGACATGCAAGCTATGGCAAACCACAGGCAAGAGAACGAAGGAGAAGACCCTTATAAAGAAAAGGAAGTTAGGAGAGAATGTTGTGAAGGAAAGTCCATGAGAAGAGAGCCAGAGTTCAGGGTGGTGATGGCTGTTCATTGGCTGGGCTGTTGCTGGGCAAGGGGAAAATCTTCCTCCCGCTGGTTGGAGTAGTAAAGTATGCTTCTTGTGAGAACCATTAGCTCCTTCCTCTGGGAGTCTGCAAGGTGCAGTGAGTGGTTAGTGCCTGAGCACTCCTTCTTCAGGGTCTCCCTACTTCATTTTAAATGAGAGAGAGGGAGAGAGAGAGAGAGAGAGAGAGAGAGAGAGAGAGAGGAGAGAGGAGAGAGACATTTGATGATGTCCACTTATTTATGCATTTATTGGTTGATTCTTGTATGTGCCCTGAATGGGGATGGAGCCCACAACCTTGGCATATAGTGGTGACAATGCTCTAACCAACTGAGCTATGGCCAAGGCTCCTTTTATTCATTTTCACAGAAGGAATCATAAACGTGAACAGTTAATTTTCCGTTGTGAAATTTCAGCCCTTTCCCCTACCTCTCCCTTCCCTCTCTGCCCTTTTCTCCTTTCCTAGCTTTCAGTTCTTCCTTCCAGGGATCAGTTCCTCTCCCCTGTAACAGGGGCAGAATTTGCTCCCTCATGTACACTTTTGTGTGGCACGGAATGTAGTTGGAATCTGTTTGCATGTGTGAGTTACGTCCTATGAGATGAAAGCTCCTCTGCTAGTAGCGGGCACATGGTCGGTATGTGAAGCAGTGGACAGAGAGGGGGGCTTCCCGAAAAGCTGGTTTCCTAGCTCCGTCCCGGGGTTTCACGGACGAAGGCCACCCACGTAAAGGGCAGGAGCTGCGCGCGGACAACCACCTCCGCCCGGCTCCCCTGCAGCCAGGCCACGCACACCGTTGCTCCAGCAACAACCCGCTCGAGCAGGTGGCGCCCCGGGAGTCCCCGCGAGGAGCGCGCACTCGCAGAGCCGCGGGGCACCCGCCCGACCACCACGTCAGACCCACCCCCGCCCCTCAGCGCCTGCGGGACTCGGCGCAACTCGCAGCTCCGCCTCCTCGGTGGGGAGCCTGGGAAGCCCACGAATCAGAGAGACGGACACATCGCCCAGGCAGCCAATCCCCGCGGGCGTGTGATCCCGCGCCCGCCCCGGGGCTCGGCGGCCGGCACCCAGGCAGCGACTGCGGGAGTCGCTGTTGAGGCGGCCGCGGGCGCGGGTCGCGTCGCGTTGCTCCGAGGGGCCGGGCCGGGCTGGCCGCTGCTGGCGCCTGGCCGTGAGGGCGGGCTCCCGGGCGGGCGGAATGGCCCCCGCCTAGGGCGGCGGGAGACGCGGCTGAGCCCAGGATGCTGGGGAGGCGGCGCGGCGGCTCCTCACTCATCCCAGGTAAGGGGGACGCCGCGCTCGCCGCGGCCCGCTACCCGCCCGCCGCCGCCCACCTGGCGCGCAATCCCGGCCGCCTCCGGGGGGAATTCCCTCGGCCCCACGTCGCTTCTGCCCGTCTCTCTCCCGTTTTGCCCGAGGCAAATTACACAATATTGCGGAAGACCCCAATCTAGGGAGACAGTGAAAAGATCAGTAGTTTCCAGGGGTTAGGGAAAAGTGCAGGATGAATAAGCAGAGCACAGAAGATTTTGTGGTAGTGAAGCGATACTATCTAATATAATATAGATGAATATGCAAATTAGGCAGGATACCATAACGTCACAACCAATCTACAAGTGGTGGAGAGCTACAGGAGTTGGGGGAACAAGCGGAGAGCTACAGGAGGGTGGGGCAGCAATTAAGCGCAGCAGAGAGCTACCAGCATTTGTGGGCAGGGTGGGCAGCTGAGGCAAGCAGAAGGGAGCTACTCATGCACAGATTCTTGTGCAGGGCTACTAGTATGATATGATTCTACATTCTAATGGTGGGTATGTGCTTTCATGCATTTGTCACAATGTATAACATGCACAATACCAAGAGTGAACCTTACTGTAATTTAAGGACTTTAGTTGATAATGATAAGTCAGTGCACATTCATCCATTGTAATAAATATACTTCAGTGTTGCTGGAGGTCAAAAATGAGCAAGCCACCAGGCCCACGTGGCTCAGTCGTTGAGCATTGACCTAGGAACCAGGAGGTTAAGGTTCGATTCCCAGTAGAGTCACATGCCTGGGCTGTGGGCTCAATACCCGGTGTGGTGTGTGAGGAGGCAGCCTATCAATAATTCTATCCCATAACAGATGTTTCTATCTATGTCTCTTTATCGCTTTCTCTCTGAAATTAATAAAAATAAATTATTAACAAAAATGAATGAGGCTGTGTATGTTTGCATTTGTGTGGTCTATGAGCACTCTCTATTCTTACCGCTCAATTTTACTGTGCACCAAAAACTGCTCTAAAAATATGGCTTATTAATTTTTGTTCAAAATAATGTACTCCCTGCATCTGCTATTAACACATATCAACATATTAATGCAATTTTCAAGATAGTAACCTCAGAGTTTAAGATAAAAACCCCAGTATTAGAAACTGGGTATTATCCCTGCAATTGAGTAAAAGATGTGGAAAGACATAAATAACACCAATACTTTTAAATGTATGCCAGTGCAAGAAAATAACTGATAAATACGATTAAATATCTTGTGTTGTATTTATAAACAGGGATTTAGTACAGTATAAATCAAAACTGAATCATCCATATAATTAAAGGAGACCTTTTCTTCTCATTTTAAATCAGAAATCATTCCGCTGATTTTATCAAAAAATTATCTTGAAGCATTAATTGGATAAAAAGGTGAGCTTATAATTGCCTAATATTGCCCTAGTAATTTATGTACAAATACCTGTGAAATACTCACCAAGAGTCTCAAATGTAACCAGCATTGCAAGCAATTATGGATGATGTGAATGGAACCAGTACCATGTTATGTTATAATATTATTTGCTCTTAAAATAAATTCTTAGGTCAAGGCTAAATGGTCAGTCAATCTTGCTGTGCAGACATTTCATACAGCAGGCCTAAGACTGCTATCCTTAGAAAGGCCTGCTTAAATGGCTAACCTTCATTGTATCTGAAACCTGAATCTGGGGAGTTTTCACCTTTCCTAACTGAGAGAGTGCCCCTGTGTCTAATACTTTACATCAATGGGTCATGCTGAA
>NW_005871093.1:771376-795892 GCF_000147115.1 Myotis lucifugus
GATGGCACATCCCTGTTTCTCTCTCTCTCTCCCTCCCTTTCTCCCCTCTCTCTCTAAAGTCAATTTAAAAAAAAATGCTGAGAGGTGACGGGTTCTGACAGGTCTCTCTAAAAGATAAAATTAACACGCCCACTCCCCCCCCCCCCCAACACTCAACTGCCCCCCCCTTCGGCACTGGCCCCCAACACACTTTCTGGCTATCAGAGGAAAGAGCTGCAGTCCATTTTTCAAAGAGTAATATAAATTTGACTTTTTAAAATTGTAAGAGCAATGTTACTGGCCTCAAGCCATTCTTGCCACATTTGCTGTGATGGTCTCCAAGTTTGGATGAATCAAACACTTGGCTTTTTTCCTACTCCGGGGATCTCCAGAGCAGGCTGGAGACAGTCATGTAAGCGAGCTGCTGGTGCTGTTCTAAACTGGATTCCAACTTTACTCTCACTGCCTAGGTATGCTTTGACTTGCCCTTTAGGTTCCTCTTATGTACTAAAAGCCTAAATGGCTGTCTATAGATTTTTACCATTCTCCTCTAACCATTTGTCCTACTCTTGAGTTCCTTTCATTGCTTGTTTTGCCTCCAACCTCACAGAAGAAATTGGTGGGCATGAGCCCTGAACTCTTAAGGATCTCATTTTTAAAAAAAAATACATTTTATTGATTTTTTTTTTACAGAAAGGAAGGGAGAGGCATAGAGAGTTAGAAACATCGATGAGAGAGAAACTTCGATGAGAGAGAAACATCGATCAGCTGCCTCCTGCACACCCCCTACTGGGGATGTGCCTATAACCAAGGTACATGCCCTTGACCAGAATCGAACCTGGGACCCTTGAGTCTGCAGGTCAACGCTCTATCCACTGAGCCAAACCGGTTAGGGCAAGCATCTCATTTTTTTCTGTGTGCCTGTACCTATCTGATTCCTGATCTTTTCTTTTATCAGAGGAAGTCCTCCTAAGAATAACATCTCTGACTTCCCACTTTATTCTCCTTTTTCTCTCAGCCCACATCCAAAACAAAAACAAAAACCTTCCCTTGATGCTTCCCTCTTTTTTTCTCAGGTTAACGTGGTATTCTTTAGAATTTCATTTTTAGTTCTTTTCTCTGTTCTCTCTAATTTCCTTGTGTGTTACACTTTTTCTTATGGCTTCAAATAGCACAAGTATATTTATGGTTTTCAAAGATGTATATCCAGTCCCCATTTTTCTTGAACTTCATGTGTTTCTTTTTAAAGACCTTAAAATAGGAGTGTCTGTTGGATAAAAATATACTGGATACTTGGTACTTTAAACTTGGTTATCTTTTCCTTTCCCTTCCCTCTACTCCTCGTCACCTCAAACACATACACAGACACTCCTATTTTAAGGTCTTTATCCCAAGGAGCTTAGAACCCTCTTCTTTCCAGACATTAAGTCTGTTGTAGATCCTATTGCTCCACCTGTAATCCTTTTCTTTCCCTCCTCATTGCCAGGAGATTGGTTGAGGCCTGTGCTATGTTTCTTCTAAATAGAGTCAGTGTCAGCCATTTTCAACCCAGGCACTAATTTAAAGCCACCTTGGGAGCTTTTAAAGTGTAAGGATGAGGGGATCAAAGTATCTCTAGAGATTCTGATTCACTTGGTCTGGTGTGGGGCCAGACCTTGTCATTTAAAAAACGCTTCCCATGTGATGGTAGATAATATGCAGCTCATGCTGAGAACTGGGCTGAAAGCTCAAAGAGGGAGTGATAGAACCCCAAGGAATTACAATATTTAACTCATCCTTTAAAATTCAGGATGAATGTCATTTTTGTTGGCATGATTACTTGCTTATTTTCATGGTACTTTGTAGATGTACCATATTAAAGTACATGTACCTATGATCACATTTTCTCTAACTTATTTCTCATGGGTCCATTTTTTCTCAAGACTAGGAATTTCTTGAGGTCTGGGACCATGCCTAAAAATGAACTACTGTTTCCTCTACATTACACACAACACTTCTGATACTAAATATGTGGGTTTTCCCCTTACATTAAGCATTTCTCCAACTCTCTAGACACCACCTAGGTGTCCTATAATTTAACTCAATTATGACACTAACTATCTGGAGTTAGTTGCAGACTGCATAGACCAGGAGGAACTCAGTCATCTCGCTTCAGATGCCAGTAGCAAGTTTCAGGTTGTGACCTGTATTTAATTTATACCAACTGGCTGTAAATTGGGGCTTTCCGCAACCTCCTCCTCAGGTTGATAATTTGCTAGAATGTTCACAGAAATAAAAAAAGGTCTTTAGCCCTAGCTGGTTTGGCTCAGTGGATAGAGCGCCAGCCTGCAGACTGAAGGGTCCCAGGTTCAATTCCGGTCAAGGGCACATGCCCAGGTTGCAGGCTCGATCCCCAGTGCGGGGCGTGCAGGAGGCAGCCAATCAATGATTTTCTCTCATCATTGATGTTTCCATCTCTCTCTCCCTCTTCCTTCCTCTCTGAAATCAATAAAAATATATTTAAAAAAGGGAAGAAAAAAAGGTCTTTACTTGTCATTACTTGTTTATTATAAAGGCTGTAACTTAGCAACAGGCAAATGGAAGAGATGTGTAGGGCAAGATATGTGGGAAGGGGTATGGAGTTTCCATGCCTTCTCTGGCCATGTCACCTTCCCAGTATCTTGTGTTCACCAGTGCAGAACCTCTCCAAAACTCTTCAGTTAGGGTTTTTATGGAGGCTTTATCACACAGACCTAAATGATTAAATAGTTGACCATAGGTAATTAACTTAATCTACAGCCCCTTTCTCCTTGGAAGTTAGGGGATGGTTCCTTTGGCAACCTTTCAACCTCCAAGATATGGTTGAAAGCGACTTATTGTGTATAATAAGAAATTCCAAGGATTATAGAGCACTGTGCTAGGAACCAGGGATGAAGGCCTAATATATTATATTTTGTTCTATAATAATTATTATATCACAGTATCACACTGCCTTATTTATCTTTTCATCACTGCCTTACCTAGTGCTGGATATATTTTAGAAACTTGATGAAAATTGGTTGAATGAATTACTTTGGTAAATAATGTAAAACATCATGAACTCACAGTTTTGCTAGCTGACCAGCTGTTTCTTGGCTGCTGACAGGTCATTCATACTTGCACTGTCATTCTTACCTCTTGAGTGTTTAATCCATTTACACTTAATGTAATTATCAGTCCATTCAGATTTATATTTTGCTATTTGTTTTCTGTATGTCTTGCCATTTTGCTATTTGTTTTCTATATGACTTGTCTTTTTAGTTTCTCTATTCCTTCATTACTGCCTTCTTCTTTATTAAACTAGAGGCCCGGTGCACAAAAATTTGTGCACTCGGGGGGGAAGGGGAGGTCCCTCAGCCCGGCCTGTGCCCTCTTGCAGTCTAGGACCCCTCGGGAGATAACGACCTGCTGGCTTAGGCCTGCTCCTGGGTGGCAGAGGGCAGGCCCAATCCCTAGGTGCAGCCCCTGGTCGGGTTCAGAGCAGGGCTGATAGGGGAGTTGGGGCGCCGCCCCCTGTCATGCACAGAGCAGGGCGGATTGGGAGGTTGTGATGCCACCCTCAGTCATGCTCAGGGTAGGGCTGATTGGGGGGTTGGGGCACCACCCCCTATCACACTCAAGGCAGGGTCAATGGGGAGGTTGCGGAGCCACCCCCTGTGATGCACAGAGCAGGGCCAATCAGGGGGTTGGGGAGCTCCCCCCTGTCACTCACAGAGTAGGGCCGATAGGGGATGGGGCACTGCCCCCCCCCGTCACACACACACAGCAGGGCCGATCAGGGGGTTGGCGATGCCACTGTCCCCTGTCACGCACAGAGTAGGCTGATAGAGAGAGTTAGGGCACCGCCCCCCTGTCAACACACACAGCAGGGTGGATCAGGGGGTTGGGCGCCGCCTTCTATCACCCACAGAGCAGGGCCCATCAGGGGGTTGGGGCGCCGCCACTGTCACACTCAGGGCAGGGCCGATGGGGAGGTTATGGCTCTACCCCGTCACACACAGAGCAGGGCCCGTGGGGGGGGGGCGCCACCCCCTGTCACACACAGAGCAGGGCTGATCAGGGGGTTGGGATGCCACACCCTGTCACACACAGAGCCGCAGGGCGATCAGGGGGTTTGGGCGCTGCACCCTGTCATGCTGATCTGGTGCCAGGAGGCCTCGCGGCTCCGCTGATCCCGGTGCTGGGAGGCATATTACCCTTTTACTATATAGGATAGAGGCCTGGGGGCCGGCTGGTTTGCCCTGAAGGGTGTCCTGGATCAGGGTGGGGGTCCCCACTGGGGTGCCTGGCCAGCCTGGATGAGGAGATGATGGCTGTTTGCAGCTGGTCACACACCCTTCAGGGTGGGGGTCCCCACTGGGGTGCCTGGCCAGTCTGGGTGAGGGGCTGAGGGCTGCTTTCAGGCGGTTTTGACTGAAGATCCCAACCGCTCCTTTTTTTCTTTTTTTTTTTTCTTCTGGGCCAGCTTTAGCTCTGGCTCTAGCTCTGAGGCTTCCGCTGCTGGTTTGTTTGCTGTTCTATAATCGAAACAATGTATAACTTCAGCTCTGAGATCCCAGCCGGCTATATTTGTTAGAATGTTTCAAACTGCCAGCTCAGAGGCCGGCAAGTCAGGCGGGGAACGTTGGAGTCTGCAGTCACTGAAGCAAGCAAGCCTCATGTTCGCTTCCAGCTGCCTGGCTGCCGGCAGCCATCTTGGCTGACAGTTAATTTGCATAAGGATACGCTGATTAGCCAATGGGAAGGGTAGCGGTCGTACGTCAATTACCATTTTTCTCTTTTATTAGTGTAGATAGTAGAGGCCGGGATCCTTCAGCCTGCGGGATCAGGCTGAAACTGTCTCTCCGACATCCCCCGAGGGACCCCACCAGTGCAGGATCGGGGCTGGGGAGGAGTGTGGGAGGTTGGCCAACCCAGGAGGGACTGTGGGAATTCTCCAGGGAGTGTCTGGCCCATCTCACTCAGTCCCGATCAACCGGATCCCAGCAGCAAGCTCACCTACCGGTCAGAGTGTCTTCCCACTGGTGGTCAGTGGTTGAGTGGCCTTAGCATATCATTAGCATATTATGCTTTGATTGGTCGACTGGATGACCGGACACTTAACATATTAGGCTTTTATTATATAGGATTTTCCAGTGTATACTTTAATTAGCTTACTATTTCTTTTACAACTTTTCTTTATTTTCCTGGTGATTACAAGTAATATTTTAAAACAATTTACTTTGGATTAATACCAGTCGGCTGGTCACTTAGGCTTCTATATATATAGATGAGTCACTTTTCTCTTGGTGCCTTCAAGATCCTGTCTTTGGCTTTTGTCAGTTTGATTATAATGTGTCTATGTGCACATCTCTTTGAGTATATCCTATTTGGTGTTTCATCTAGTTCCTTGGGTGTTTAATGTATTTCATTGAATTTAGGATGTTTTCAGCCATTTATTTATATAAATTTGATTTCCCCCATCTTTTTGTCTTTGGGACTTTATGCATATTTTGGTATGCTTGATGATATCTCACAGGTCTGAGGCTCAGTTCATTTTTCTTCATTTTTTTTCTTTCTGTTCTTCAGACTAGAAAATTGATCTATTAAGCGACCTGATCTTTCTGCTAGCTTAAATCTGCTGTCCAGCCCCTGTAGTGAATTTTTTGTTTCAATTATTGTACTTTTCAACTCTAGAATGTCTCTTTGGTTCTTTTAAAACAAAGTATTTCTATTGACATTCTCTACTAGTGAGAAATAATTCTCATAATTTTCTTTAATTATTTAGATATGGTCTTCTTTGTTTTTTTGAACATATTTACAATAGCTGATTTGATTTAAAGTTTTTGTCTAGTAAGTCCAACATCTGGGCTTCCTCAGGGATAGTTTCTATTGACTTCACCTTTCCACCTGTGTATAGACAATGCTTTCTTATTTCTTTATGTATGTCATAGTTTTTTGTTGTTGTTGTTGAAAATTGACACTTTATTTTTAAAATATATTTTTACTGATTTCAGAGAGGAAGGGAGAGGGAGAGAGAGACAGAAACATCAACAATGAGAAAGAATTATTGATCGGCTGCCTCCAGCACGCCTCACACTGGGGATGGAGCCCACAACCCGGGCATGTACCCTGATCGGAAATTGAACTGTGATCTCCTGGTTTATAGGTCAATGCCCAACCACCAAGCCATGCCAGCCAGGGCTAAAAATTGACACTTTAAATAATATAATGTGGCTACCCTGGAAATTAAACCCTTCTCCCCTAAAGTTTGTTGTATTCTTTGTCCTGTATAATCACTGAAGTCTCTGCTTGGTTAGCCTAGTGGTCATCTACTGATTGGACAGATTTCCTTAAATGTCTTGAAACTATTAGTCTCCCAGCCTTGCGCGCGCGCGCGTGTGTGTGTGTGTGTGTGTGTGTGTGTGTATTTTGACTCCCATCATGCAGTTTACACTATGCCTTAGCCTGCACTTCCTGCTTGTGCAGAACATCAGGGTCAGTTAGAGGTGAGAGCCTTCCCAAGTCTTTTCTGGGCATGTGCATGCTTTCTAGGTTCCCAAGAATATATTGGAGCTTTTCTAAGCCCTATATGTACAACTCATTCCTCAGTTTTTTAAGTGTTTGATCAATGTCTTGTTTGCCTCAATTGTTATTGTCACTGCAGACAGCTAATTAAACAATTATCTCAGCTTCTGGTCAAGATGGCAGAGTAGGTAAACACTGTGCTCGCCTCCTCCCATAACCACATCAGAATTACAACTAAATTATAGACAACCACTATTGAGAACCACCTGAAGACTAACTCAACAGAACTCTTATAACTAAGGATATAAAGAAGCTAAGTCTAGCCTGGTTGGAGAGGTGGAGATGTGAAATAGGCTGGCCCCATACCCACATGTGGCAGTTAAGAATTGGGAAGGATATCTTGGCTTTGGAGGTACCCCTGAGGAGCTGGGGTGTAATCTCCACACCTGGATCCCCAGTCCAGAGCACCAGTGCTGGGAACAGGAGTCCCCATAGCATCTGGCTGTGAAAATCAGCAAGGATTCCATCTGGCTGAGATGGAGGGCTGCTGGAGTCCCAGGTGTTCCTCTTTTTTTTTTAAAAAAATATCTTTTTATTGATCTCAGAGAGAATCATTGATCAGCTGCCTCCTGCACGACCCCTACTGGGGATCGAGCCCACAATCCAGGCATGTGCCCTTGACCAGAATCGAACCCAGGACCCTTCAGTCCACAGGCTGACGTTCTATCCCTGAGCCAAACCAGCTAGGGCCCAGGTGTTCCTCTTAAAGGGCCCTTACATGGACTTAGCTGGTGATAGACACATTCACTTTGAGTTCTAGCACTGGGCAGCAGCTCAAAAAGTACCAGGGACATATGGGGAGGAACTGCATTGTGTGACTTTAGGACAAGGGCTGGAGGGGCAGCTCTCTCAGCAATTTTGTTACTTTGTGGAACCCTCCCCTCACAGAGCAGGCAGGTGCAGGTGGGCTCCAAATCTGAGTGTCCATCAAACTCCCCACACCCTTAATTCCCTGAGAACCTGTCCCACCCAACTCATGCATAGGCTGAATCTCCCTCAGTGGCTGTTACAAGTGGTGGCCTCAGCCCATGTCTTGGACTTGCCTACTATCTCTCAAAGGTTCACAAATCCCAAGCAGCACCTGGACTCAGCATGCACTATACCTCTTGCTAAGTGACTCACAGTCTGGCACTAGTGGCAGCTGGCCACATTCGGCAGCATAGCCTTTCCCAGGCACCTCCAAGCCCAACACAGGCAGCTACCAATTGCAAATCACTTTGTAGCTCCTACCAGGTGGCCTCAGGCCAGCCACAAGCTACAGCTTATCTGGGTCTGCATCAGAGCCTCTTGCAAGAGGCCCCAGAATCAACAAACTTGGTGGCCAGCTTCAGACTACACAAGGGTACTACCCAATTAACTCCACAAACAACATGCCTAAAGGGTGGATTCAGTAGGCACCAGAGCCCTGCAGCAGTGAATCCCACTTTGGGGGATCAGCCCTCCACAAAAGAGCTCATCCATTGCAGTAATGGCCAGTCCTCATAACCAGTCAGCCTGAGGATCAATTCCACACACTGGTATGGCAATAGCAGTCAAGGCTCAACCACAACAGGAAGGCATACGTAACTCACACAAGGGACATCCCTGGAACACCCGGCTCAGGTGACCAGAGAGCTGTGCCACTGGGCTCCTCAGGACACCTAGTACATAAAGCCACCCTCCTAACACTGGGAGACTTATCAGATCTATCTAATATGTAGAAACAAACCCAGGCAGCCAAAATAGGAAGACAAAGAAACATGTCCCACATGTAATGACAGGTGGGAAAAAAATCTAGGAAAAGAACTAAACAAAATGGAGGCAAGCAGTCTACCAGATGCAGAGTTCAAAACACTGGTTAATGTGAACTTAGGGGAAGAATAGATGAACTCAGTGAGAATTTCAGCTAAGAGGTATAACATAAAAAGGACATAGAGATTATTAAAAAACTAGAGGCTCGATGCAGGAAGATTCGTGCAAGAATAGGCCTTCCTTCCCCTGGCTGCCAGCACCGCCTTCACTCCGGCCCGGAGCTGCCTTTCTGCCTTCGCTCCGGCCCAGAGCCGACTTCTGCCTTCGCATGCTGCTCAGAGGCCCGGAGCAACTGGGGCGGGGCAGAATGCCTGTGTCATCGCCATGGCAATGACGCAAGCGTCCCAGCCCAGCTGTCGCCATCTTTGTCACGTCAATTTGCATATTCCCTCCTTATTGGCTGTGGGTGCCATCTTTATTGCGAAGTGACAGTCAATTTGTATATTCCATCTTTATTAGATAGGATAGAAGTGAAGAATACAATAACTGAAATGAGGACTATATGAGATGAAAAGAACAGTAAAGCAGATGAAGCAGAGGATCAAAATCAGTGATTTAGAAGAGAAGGTACCAGAAAACATTCAATTAGAACAGTAAAAAGAAGAAATCCAAAAAATGAGGATAGTATAAGAGTCCTCTGTGTCAATTTCAAGCATACCAACATTCACATCATAGGGACACCAGAAGGAGAAGAGAGAGAGCAAGGGATTAAAAAACCTATTTGAAGAATAACTAAACATTTCTCTATCCCGGCAAAGGAAATAGACATACTAGTACAGGAAGCGCAAAGAGTTCCAAATAAGATGAATCCAAAGAGGCCCACACCAAGACACATCATAATTAAAATGCCAAAAGTTAAAGACAAAGACAGAATCTTAAAAGCAGCAAGAGAAAAGCAGTTAGCTGCATACCAGTGAGCCTGATAAGACTGTCAGCTGATTGGGGGGGAAAATATTCAAAGTGATGAAAAGCAAGGAAACTACAACCAAGATTACTCTACCAAGCGAGGCTATCATTTAGAATTGAAGGAGAGATAAAGAGCTTCCCAGACAATCAAAAAACTAAAGACATTCACCACCACCAAACTAGTATTACAAGAAACATTAAAGGGATTTCTTGAAGAAGAAAAAAAAAGATACAAAATATGCATAATAAAGTGACAGTAACTACATACCTATCAATAATCACTTTAACTGTAAATGCATTAAATGCTCCAATTAAAAGACATGGTGTGGCTGAATGAATAAAAAATCAAGACCCACACATATGAAATCAAACTAAAAAGTTTTTGCACAGCAAAGGAAACCATCTACAAAATGAAAAAATAACCTAATGAATTGGAGAAGATATTTGGCAATGATACATCCAATAAGGAGTTAATATTAAAAATATGTAAGGGACTCATACAGGTAACACCAAAAAAGACAAACATTCCATTTTAAAAATGGGCAGAGGACCTAAATAGACATTTTTCCAAAGAGAACATACAGATGGCCAATAGACATATGAAAAGATTCTCAGTGTCACTAATCATCAGAGAAATGGAACCACAATGAGATATCACCTCATACCTGTCACAATGGCTATTATCAATACATCAACAAACAACAAGTGTTGGTTGAGGAGAAAAGGGAACCCTCCTGCACTGTGAGTGGGATTGCAAATTGGTACAGCTATTATGGAAAACAGTAAAGAGGTTCCTAAAAAAATTAAAAATAGAAGTACTTTATGACTCAGTTCCACTTCCTGGTATTTATTTGAAGAAATCCAAAACCCCTATTAAGAAGTATATATGCATTCCTATGTTCACTGCAGCATTATTTACAATAGCCAAGATATGGAAGCAACCTAAGTGTTCATCAATAGATGATTGGATAAAGAAGATATGATACATATCCAATAGAATATTACTTGGCCATAAAAGAATGAAATCTTACCATTTGCAACAAAAAGGATGGACCTTGTTGGGTATTGAAAAAAGTCAAACAGAAAAACAAATACCATATGATTTCACTTACATATGGAATCTAAAAAACCCGAAGTGAACAAACAAAAGAGAAACTCATAGATACAGGGTACAAACGGATGGTTGCCAGGTGGGAGGGGCTTGGGGAGATGTGTGAAAAAGATGAAGGGATTAAGAAGTACAAATTGGCAGTTACAAATGGTCTTGGGGATGTAAAGTACAGCACATGAAATGTAATCAATAATATTGTAATAACGATGGTGTCCGGGGGTACTAGACTTATTGGGGGATCATTTTGTAAGTTATATAAATGTGTAACCACTATGTTATACATCTGATACTAAAGTAATATTCAATGTCAATTGCAATTGAAAAATCTTAAAAATAAACAAAAAAAGTTCAATTAAAATTTGTCTCAGACAACAGTATGGTGATTACCAGAGGGAAAGGGGAGTAGGGGAGGTAGAAGAGGGTAAAGGGGGATCAATGGTGATGGAAGGAAACTTGACTTGGGGTGGTGAACACACAATACAAAATACAGGTGGTGAATGATAGAATTATGCCCCTGAAAACTATATAATTTTATTAACCAATGTCATCCCAAGAAATTCAATAAAAATAAAATATACATATATTTGGGGTACAGAAATACAAATAAACACAATTTACAAAGAAAATAAAATAATAAAAATAAATTGTCTCAATATTTTTAACAAATGCCCTGGTCATAGGAATGTCACATTGAGGGTGCTCTGATTCAGGTCCAATAAAGATAAGCTCTGAGAATGTAGCTTTTCCAGATAGGGTAAGTAGTGACAGTTCTTTGGAGATGTGGGTTTGGGGGCGCTCCTAACCTGTTCTTAAATGGTTTCTGGGCTGCTGCTGTTCACAGCTATCATGCTTATAGGTTATTGGTTTCCAAGTCTTCCACAGAGCTGGGTAAAGGGAATTGAGAGAATTAAAATGCCATAAATCTTGTTCTGCTTACTGAAAGTCAGCTGTTTTTCTTGGATAAATGTTTCTTGGATTGTTGCAAGCCTTTGGTTAATTTTCAGATTTCTGAAAAAGTTGAGTTTGCATTTTGCCAGTCTTCTCATTACTTTTACGGAGGATCAGACTTTTGGAGTGCCTTACTTTCCCATGCTGGATATGCTTCCTCCGGGCTTTTATTTATGTAGTTTGAGGGGTTCATGCATTAAATTTTAGCAGATTGTTTTAATTACTGAGAACTCTGAGGTTATACAATTACGTCTTTATGTTTTATGTGCTATTATTTTCCCACACTCTGGCTATGTTTATTGCTTAATATTTTCTGAATACGTGCTATTCTTTTCAACCTTGAGGCTTCCTGTTATCTTATTTTCTCTGCTCAAGGTTCTATTTAATTCCCTCACTCTCACAATGGGAGTCCTGCTTATCTTTTAAAATTCATTCTGATATAATTTTCTTTCTCTGTAGCCCATGGATGTAATCCTGCATGCCATTTTTCATACCTTTTGTATTACCATCATATTATTTCATCACATAGTTTCTTGTCTTCTACCCCAGCTAAGTTGCTAGTTCTTTGAAGGCATATGATGAATCATACCCATTTATATGCTCAATACACATTTGTTAATTGAAGTGTAGGAGTAAGGTTCACTGAGAGAATGTTTAACATTTTACTAGTAGGTATTGTGACTGGGTTTGCTTTTTATTCATCCATTATTGAATTGGAGGAAATTGTATACTCTGGAAAAATTAAATAACAATACATGGTTGTCCACACACTACATTATATAATCCTTAGAAAGATACAGGAAGATAAAAATCTCCAATACAGATTGTTACAATAGTGGTTTCTGATCAAAGATTTGATGTCCAGCTTTTTATTTTTTATTTTAAAAAATCTTTATTGTTGAGAGTATTGCAGATGTCATCCTCATATCCCCCCAATGCCCCTCTCTACCCGGTTCCTGCCCCGCCCCAGGCCTTCACCACCCTATTGTCTGTGTCCATAGGTAATGCATATCTATATTATAAAAGGCCTGTGTCCCTATCGCCATAATGTCCAAAGACCGGCGTAGGTGGGCAGGGTCGTGCGATTTCACGTGCTGGGCTTCTAGTATGCATATAAGATCTTTGGTTCATCTCTTCTTACCCATCCCCCTTCCCTCTGAGAGTCGTCAGTCTGTTCCATGTTTCCATGCCTCTGATTCTATTTTATTCATCAGTTTATTTTGTTCATTAGGTTTCTTGTTTGTTTACTTTGATTTTCAGATTCATTTGTTGATAGATATGTATTTATTGCCATTTGATTGTTCATATTTTTTATCTTTTTTTCTTCTTCTTCTTCCTCTTCTTAAAGAATACTCTTCAACATTTCATGTAATACTGGTTTGGTGGTGATGAACTCCTTTAGCTTTTTCTTATCTATGAAGCTCTTTATCTGACCTTCAATTGTAAATGATAGCTTTGCTGAGTAGAGTAATCTTGGTTGTAGGTCCTTGCTGTTCATCACTTTGAATATTTTTTGCCACTCCCTTCTAGTCTGCAAAGTTTCTGTTGAGAAATCAGCTGATAGTCATATGGGTTCTCTTTTGTAGGTAACTAACTGCTTGTAAGATTCTCTCTTTGTCTTTAGCCCTTGGCATTTTAATTTTGATGTGTCTTGGTCTAGGCCTCTTTAGTTCTTGTTTGGGACTCTCTGGGCTTCCAGAACTTGTAAGTCTATTTCTTTCACCAATTAGGGGAAGTTTTCTGTCATTATTTCTTTAAGTAGGTTTTCAATATCTTGCTCTCTCTCTTCTTCTGGCACCCCCATAATGTGAATGTTGTTATGCTTGAAGTTGTCCCAGAGGCTCTTTACACTATTGTCATATTTTTGGATTCTTTTTTCTTTTTGCTCTTCTGATTGGGTGTTTTTTGCTTCTTCATATTCCAAGTCATTGATTTGATTCTCAGAATCCTCTACTCTACTGTTGAATCCCTGTAAATTATTCTTTATTTCAGTTAGTATAGGCTTAACTTCTGACTGGTCCTTTTTCATGTCTTCGACGTTCTCACTAAGATTCTTGAAAGTCTTACTAAGTCCCTTAAAGCTCTCTTTGAGTCCCTTGAATCTCTCATTAAGATCCTTGAGTGACCTTATAACCATGGGTTTGAACTCTCTATCCAGTAGTTTGCTTGCTCCCATTTCTTTCATTTGTGACATGTTTTCTTTGTCTCCGCATTTTGGCTGCTTCCCTGTGTTTGTTTCTATGTATTAGGTAGAGCTGCTATGTTTCCTGGAATTGGTAGAGTGGTCTTGTGTAGTAGGTGTCCTGTAGGGCCCAGTGGCTTAGCCTCCCCACTTACCTGAGCTGGGCACTCTAGGTGCATCCCTGTGTGGGCTGTGTGCACAGTCTTATTGTAGTTGAACCCTGATTGCTGTTGACATCACTGGAAGGGATTGACTTCTAGGTCAATTGGCTGTGAGGACCAGCTATGACTACAGTGGAGGAGTTGCTGTGCAGAAGACACCCCTATGGAGCAGGACTTGTTTCAGTGGGACTTTGTTGCTCACTGAGTCTCCCATTGAGTGTGTGACTTGTGGAAATGTAGAGTTGTAATCTGGTATGTAATATGGTCTGAAGCTGTCCACTGGGTGCACTGGCTCTGGGGACTCCTGGGAGGTGTAAAGTCAGCCACTGCCTGAGGCTACCCAGCAGGAGCTACAGAGAGATCTGCAGATGGCTGCTACTTGTATTGAGCTTGGAAGTGCTCTGGCAAGGCCCAGCTGTGAAGCAAGGCAGGCTGGTGCTAGTGCTGGGTCTTGGGCCTTTTACTGATAGGTTTGGGGCATGCTGATGCTAGCTGCTGCTTGTTTGAGAAATTTTAGCAAAGTGTGAAGCCTGAGCCAGGACAGGCTGTTCATGTGGAAAAGCCACTGCCAACAGCTTGGGTGGGGCTGCAAATTGAATGGGGCAGGGTCTCAGGGAATCACTAGGGTGGAGCAAACAATGTGAGCCATGCTGGTGTAAACTCAGATATGGCTACTAGTCAGCTCTGCAACGGGGAAGGTCACAGCACAGGAACAATGACTCCTGCGAGCACCCTTGTCTGGGAGAAAGCCACGCCCAAGTTCCTGCCCCAATGCCAGACAGTCCCATTTCTCCCCGTACATCCCTGGATCCCCCAAAGCCACTGCCCAGTGCTGGAGCTCAGAGGAAGCAGGACATGTAAGAACTTCCTGGGCTCCAGCAGCCTCCGTGTTACTCAGCCACAATCCCTGTTGGTTTTTACAGCCCAAAGTTATGGGTACTTCTCTTCCAAGCTCTTGAACTCTGGGCTGAGGTTCTGGTATGGAGTTGGGAGCCCTTTGTTCTCACAGGAGGCCTCTGCAGCCAAGATATCCCTCCCGAATAAAAACACACCACATGTAGGTGTTGGACTAGCCTGTTCTGTGCCTTCACCCCTCCCACCAGTCTCAATGTACTTTCTTCTTACTTCTCTAGTTGTAAGACTTCCATTCAGTGAGATTTCAGGCAGTTTTGAATAATGGTTGTTCTGTATTTTAGTTGTAATTTTGATGTGATTGTGGGAGGCAGCAAGTACCGGCATTCACCTACACTGCCATCTTGGTTCCCTCTCCTCTTGATGTCCAGCTTTTGAAAGAGATCACAGAATTTCAGCTCTGAATAACTGTGTGAGAGGCATAATTTCTCATAAAGTGGGAACTTACTTATATGTGAGAGTGTCTATGCTAAAGTAAAATTAAACTGATAAAAAACATGCTAATTTCTAGCTTCTGTATATTTCTATATTATCTCTTGGGACCAGATCTAGTTCTCCATTCTTTTTTGTTGTTATTAATTCTCATCTGAGGATATTTTTTCCATTGATTTTTTAAAATATATATTTTATTGATTTTTTACAGAGAGGAGGGGAGAGGAACAGAGAGTCAGAAACACGGATGAGAGAGAAATATCAATCAGCTGCCTCCTGCACACCTCCTGCTGGGGATATGCCTGCAACCAAGGTACATGCCCTTGACCGGAATCGAACCTGAGACCTTTCAGTCCACAGGCTGATGCTCAGCCAAACTGGTCAGGGCTGGGTTTTTTTTTTAAAGATAGTGGAAGGGAAGGAGAGAGGCGAAGAGAGAAACATTGATGTGAGAGAGACACATTGATTGGTTGCCTCTCGCTTGTGCCCCAACCAGGGTTGGGATCGAACATGCAGCCCAGTACATGCCCTTAACTGGGTATTGAACCCATGACCCTTCGGTGTGCTGTCTGATGCTCTAACCACTGAGCACACCAGCCAAGGCTAGTTCTATATTCTTAATCTCATCTAGATGACAGCTTCAGGGACTTGGAGAAAGTATGCAAATATGCATGCTGCTCATTTATGCAACCAAAGCACAATGTATACATAGATTTAGAATTTTTTCCTATCTGTCTAATTAGACCTGAGATGATCATAATAGGATAATTCATATATTTTTGGCTCCACTTGGTCCCAGCGATGGGTATTGTCATGGCGCACATCACTACCTATAGTTGGTTTATGAAGCAATCGACACCAGAGACTGAGCGTCCTGTGTGGAGCTGGTGTCTTTCAAGCATCCTCATGTTGCCAATCCACGGCTTCAGTTGGCCTCACCAAAGGAGAAAACGAAAACTGGGCTCTGCCTGGCATGTATGTAATAACGCTTGACCTTTAAGTATTTGCCAGTAATGCAGATCAGCAGTTGGAAAAGAAAGGAAAAAGCAAAGTCAGGGAAATGTTGGTAAAAGCAGCTGAATTGTTGATGAGCTGTTTTCCTGTCTGTGCCAGTGACACTCGTGCTGGTATAGAGGAAGTGGGGGATGCTATTTCTGGTGAATCAGTTATTCAAGTTTTACTTTAAGATCAACAAACTTGCCCTGGCTGGCAGGCTGAGTGGGTAGAGCAATGGCCTGTGCACTGCAGGGTTGTGGGTTCAATTCCTGTCAAGGGCACATACCTGGGTTGCAGGTTGGATCCTGCCCCCGGTCGGGGTGCATGTGGGAGACAACCAGTTGATCTGTCCCTCTCAATTGTTTCTCTCTCCTTCTCCCCACTCTCTCTAAAAACAATGGGAAAATATCCTCACTCCTAGGGTGAGGATTTAATAATAATAATAAATCAACAAACTCCATTTGTGTAAACCGCTCATCTGAGCTATGGACAGCTCAAACCTGAAAGATGATTGTAGCACAGCGCAGAGGGTGACATACAGGTACTATGTTGGATGAAAGGCCATGTTCCATGGTGGCTTTAAGCAAACCAAGGAGTACCTATCCTGTGCCTTTGAGCACTGTCACCATTTAAATCAGAAGAACAAAAGGAAGATTCTGATATATTTATTTCCAGTAAAAATGCTGTTGGCTCATATGCCAACCATTGAGCATTTGAAAAAGTATCATCTCATGAACTTTGTTGAAGTAACCGAAGCTGTAAGTGAAGGCAATCTCCCATTGAATGAGGCTCTGATGAAGCACGAGCCCTTTTTTCCCCCCCTGTGGTATCTTCCTTAACCTTGAAAAGCTGAAGATAATCACCAGTAGGAATCTTTTTAAGGAAGTGTACTTGTTAAACGCACCAGTTATTTCTGGATGCTTTTCTAGTTGCTTTGAAATTCATTGGAAAACATGGACATCGATGAAGCCCAGTGTATTCTGGCCAACCTGATGTACGTGGGTTACATTGAAGGCTATATATCGCATCAGCATCAGAAGCTAGTTGTTAGCCAGCAAACCCATTTCCTCCACTGTCTACAATGTGTTGAATATATGAACATTCCTGAGAAGGAGTGTGTTCCTGTAGGTTTTTATCGCGCAGATGCAACCAGTCATTTGCTGTGATATTATTCTCTGCAGCTGGAATCTCTTCGGGGCTTTTTTTGTCCCCAGGGATGTTGAGACTGAGTTTGCAAGCACACATGGATATCTTAAAATCTCTGTCCTCACTCATAACTAATGTGAGCATCTTGGACACCTGGAATTCCTTTTTCAGACATTGTACACCCCTCCTTTGGCTCTGGAACTTCTGTAAAGGGGGCTGTCTCCAAGGAAGCTATAGTTTACTTCTTATAAATGTTGTTTATAAATGCATCTTTGTAGCTTTTTATATAAATCTTTTTATAAGATGTCATTCTGAATTAAAAACAAAACAAAAGTTAGGTATATTTTTAAATTCATATGTAATGAAAGCCTTATAACAATGTCAGATTCACTTTAATTTGCACCATACTTGTTGCATACATGGCTTTTGGTTCATGCCAGACCCCCTGTCTGGGAAGTACCATGGAGTAGTCATCACAATTTTAGAGTCAGTTTTAAGTTCCTACTTGGTCAACAATTTGCCAAATATTGATACCTTAAGTAAGCTACTTATCCTTTCTGAACTTCAGTTTTCTCATGTGTAAAATGATTCTAGGACAGAATCAGTGCGACGAGAGCAAGGGATTACAAAAAAAAATTCTGATTCATTTGTCAACAAGAGTGTGAAATGACAGAGGCAGATGAAATAGACTGATCAATAAAGAGTGGATTAGAAGAGCAGAGGGAGAAAAACAGGAAGTGAACTTTGTACTTTACTATTTCTAAATATAGTCAACTCATATTTTAACACTGGAAGCAGGAGGAAAGACCATTATTCCAACAATAGGAAAGTGTTAGTTGTCTGAGGTTTTAGCAAGAAACTTTTACTGGGGTCACTTAATGCATATTTATTGAGTGCTCAAAATGCATGTCGCATTTTATGTTATATGCTATGTGGAAAGCTGAAATGAGTAAGATGTAGTCAGTACCTCCCCAAAACTCACAACTAATTACACTCATAGAACCTAGTTACGTTAACTTACTGGTAATCAAGAATCCATTAACTCATTCAAGAGCCCCTACTTTCAAGGACTTCACAATCTGTGGAGAAAGCAAATTAATCCTATAATGTAAGAAGAAATATGACATGAGAAGTATAGGGCACTAGAAAAGATATCTATGTCATACACGGCAGAGAGCTTCAGGAAAGCTTCCTAGAAGAGACCACATTGAAGCTGAATGTTGACGGATGAGTGGGAGTTAATGAGTAAGAGATGCTACAGGTTGTTCAAGATGAAGGCAGCATGTGTGAATGTGTGTCTATGTGGTGTTGGTGATGGGGAATGATGAAAGAAGAGTCTCGGGCAGGCAAAGGCTGGATCATGAAGGACCTTATATGTTATGGGGAGGATTCGTTTCTGAAAGAAGTAAATAGTCATTGCAGGGGTTTAAGCAGGGGAGTGCCTTAAGTATATTTACATTTTAGAAAGATCACTGTTGAAACAGGATAGTGCATGAACTTATTGAAGGAAGTCAGAGAGTACCAGTTAGGAGGCTGGGAGTTATTCTTCTGAGAAAGGATGAGGGTGAGGATTAAAGCCATGCCAGCAGGGGAAGAAGAGGGAGAATAGATTCAATTGAAGGAGGAAGCATGGACAGGACTTCACCAATTACTTATGGAGAAGTTAAGGGAGAAGTACATAAAGGCTCTCAGATATTTTAGCTTGGACATCTTGGAGAAAGTGGTTCATTTGCCAGGAAATAGAAGAGGAAGAAAGTTTTTCCCATTTGTTCTTTGGATTTGACATGCCAATGGGATATCCAGATAGAGTTATCCCTTGGCCATTGGTCAGGTCTAAGATTTGGGACAGAAGTCTGGTTGTTGATAGACTTGAGAGGCATCAGAATATAACTAAGGGTGACTATAGATGAAGCAGGGTGAGTGTAGGAGTGTGAATGAGGGAACCTTAAACTCAGTATTCATTTGTCACTCTTTTGTGATGTTTGCTTTTGAAACCTATTAAATTTGTATACATAGTTAAAGCTGTTCTTTTTTTTCTGGGCTTTCTACTATTAGTATCATAACAGTAGAAATATTTTTGTTAATACCTTAATATTTGTATGGCTCTTTTTGCAAAGTTTAGTCAAAACTATTTTCCCCACCTGCTATAAATTTTGTAGATTCAATTTATTTATTTAATTTTTTTTCCTTTTTTTCCATCATCATTTATGCCCTCTATGCCCTCGTCGACCTGTACCTACCCCACTTTAGACTGATTTAAAAAATCCTATTGGGATAATGATTGGGTTTGCAATTTTTTTTCATGGCCTCCAGATTACTTCATTTTTGTTTATTGGTAGTTCCTTGTTTCATTTGACATTTTTTTGTTAAACATTTGCTTTGTTTCAGATGACTCTATAGGTATTTTAAGGAGATTTAGGAGAGAAGATTTCACTAGGTGCTTATTCATTTGTAAATCCCTTGCTTTATATTTTATCTGATATTCATGTACTGACTGCATGGCTGATGAATGGGTTAATCGGTGCTTTAAAGGAGTTTATAGTCTAGTGGGGTAAACTAACCACAATACAGTGCATGAGTGTGCAAACCAGTGTGTTTTTACCAAATGTTTGAGGTTACAGAAGAGAGAACAATTGATTTCTGGGGTGAGAGAGATGGGAAAAGAGCACTGAGGAGGCATGTATAACAGGGAGGAAGGGTCATGACACAGGAGGCAGCAGCATGAGCCAAGGCCAGGTGTGGAGGTGCCTGGTGTGGATGGGGAGTGGCCCTGCAGGGGCAGGCTGCTTGGGAGGAGTGCTGAGAGGTGAAGTTGGAGGATGAGCAGGAGCCAGTGTGTGAAGGGTGCCGCAGGCCCCTGTTCTTTCAGTCTTTTCACATGTTACCCCCTTGATTGTCATAGCAGCTCTGTGAAAGGAAGGAGAACGTGCAGGTGTTTCTTTACCTTTTGCACGTTCGCTCTTCCTTCTTTTCATAATTTCTACTCTAATTACATGTGAAAAAGAGTTTATCATTATTCCTATTTTATGGACAAGGGAACTAATGCTCAGTGATTTATCTAGGTCAGCGATTTTCAATCTTTTCATCTTGTGGCACACCAAAATTTCTAAAATTCTGTGGCACACCAAAAAATAGATTTTTTGTCAATCTGACAAAAAAAAAAGGTATAATTTCGATTTACTCACACAGATGGCTGTTGTTGTTTTGGCTGTTGTCATTTTATTTGACAATCTAAGGCAGTGGTTCTCAACCTTCTGGCCCTTTAAATACAGTTCCTCATGTTGTGACCCCCAACCATAAAATTATTTTTGTTTCTACTTCATAACTGTAATTTTGCTACTGTTATGAATTGTAATGTAAATATATGATATGCAGGATGGTCTTAGGCGACCCCTGTGAAAGGGTCGTTCAACCCCCAAAGGGGTCACGACCCACAGGTTGAGAACCACTGATCTAAGGGAAAAGAGGTCACTTCCCCTGACTAAATAGTCAGGTATTGCATGTTTTAAAAATTCTTGTGGCACACCCGTTGAAAACCGCTGAACTAGATCCATATGGCTAAGAAAAAACTGATTTCGGACTAGAGCCTAAGTCTTCTGACTAATATACTAGACTTCTTTTACATTAATTCAACACCATCCTCTTTTCTCCTTTTTCTATTCCAGTTACTTTTAATTCTGAAAGTTAGGAGGTTGGTAGTAAATTGCATAATTGAATTACTGAGTGAAAGGATATAATTTGAGCAAATTTGCTATCTTTGTGTTTTCTCTCATGGGTGGTTTCGATAGACAGTAAACATTAGCGAAGAATCTAGAAGAAAAATGGTTAGCCTACAGTGATCCTCTGATTTGCAGGTCTGAGAAGGTTAGAACTTGGTAACTGTTTATTTTGTTTTATTTCAATTTAGCTCTTTAAAATGAAAATTTTCTAACATATCTAAAAATAGAAAATTACATTGAACCCGTAAGTACTTATTATTCAGCTTCAACATTTGTTAACTCATAGCCATCTAATTTCATATATACCCTCTCCCCATACACACATCTGCCCTCAGATATTTCTGAGACAATTTCACTAACTTGAACTGTTAATAAAGTTATGCTCGAGTTTAACTTGTACTCTTATCTCTGTTTGTATCCTAGGCCTTAGGTCTAGTTCTTAGTATTTAACCGGCTCTTTTCCTTCCTGACCATGGTGCTTATTGAAAACAAAACCCTAGTATACAGCTTCTTTAAGAAGATGTGTCCCAGAAGATTCCCAGAGATCATCAGCTGTGTATAACATGGTCTTCTTACTATTTGCCATTTATTGTCAGTGGTTCTAGTGCTGGCCTCCAATGTGTAGCTAGAAAAACATGTTCTCATGTTTGTGCTCTGACCATGAGCTGACATAAGGATTGATCTTGCAACATGGGTTTATTTGCTGATTGGCAAAGTTATTCAGATTAACTCCTGGAAACATTAATTGGCAAGTTCAAGAGCTAGAAGGGAATAGAGAAACCAGCTATAAAGTAGGTTTACAGTTCTGAGTACATGAAACACAGAGTTTATTCTTGTAGTATTACTTATTAATTATTGTATTATTTTCCATACAAATAACTGTAAACCTACTTTTGCCGTATCCTGTAGATTGAACTTTAGACAGCAGGCAAAATGGCATTGGCTGTTGCTATTTGCGACATTAGTTGGCATCATAAATAGGCATGGGAAGCAAGGAGCTAATGATTAACGAAAAAAGTTTTTAAGAGATCATTGCATTCCTATAATTTGTCTTTTGCTGGAACATTTACTCAGCATCTCGTTGAACCTAGCACATGGCCACTTCCATGCATGTGCTTGGACGTGTGTGTATGCACTGAGTGTTGGACATGGTCTTGCTGACTACCAGACTCTGTACCTCTACTTTTGTTGAGTGATACTGTTTTGTTATTAAAAATGTTTATAAAATTTGCAAAGATGTAAGTATAGAAGTATAATGTCAGCACTCTCTCATTCTGTAGAGCAGTATTTCTGGGAGTCTTCCATTTAGCTTGCTGGGAAAAGGCAGTGCTATTAATAGTGATTTCTCAGATATGTTTGTTAATAGTGTTTCAATGCTTTTTCTTTCCCCTGGAGATAAAAATGAGACTAAACTTATAGTATTCCCTACTGGCTCAGCCTCAGCTCTTTAAATGTCCCAGTTGAGAAAATATTTATACTGCTTGTCTGAAAATACAGTGAAATGGAGTTTAAAGTAATGGAAAGAGGCCCCTGTGTGTGTGTTGTGTGTGCTCACATATATGCAATGTGTGTGCATAGTGATTGAATATTTAAGGGTAATGGTTAGACCAGCTTTTCCTATACAGTACTTCTTAAATTATAGGGCTAATTTTTTCAAGATTTTGAGAATTAGTATCAAGGTGTGAATAAAGTTAGTCCACAAGCTACACAGCATCTCTCTTCTAGAGAAATGTACTTCCCAGTTTGGTTAGTTTATTGATGCTCTTTGAAGGCTCAGTGGACCTGGTGTTCTGTTAAGCATGCTCTGCCAGCAAAGCTATCTTTCCAATGAACCCCTGGACATATGCTGTGTTAGGACATGGACAAGATCTGTGAGCCTCAGGAACTTAAAATATTTTTGGACTAAGGAAAATATCTAATCTAATAAAAGAGAAACATGCAAATTGACCGCACCTCCGCTATGCCCCAAGCCACGCCCACCAGCCAATCAGAGCGACTATATGCAAATTAACCCAACCAAGATGGCCACCGGCAGCCACAGAGCTGGAGCAAGCAGGAGGCTTGGTTGCCCTGGCGATGGAGGAAGCCAAGCTTACCGCCTGCCCTGGTCGGCTGTGGCCTCCGCTCCAGGCAACAAAGTTTCAATTATAGAAGATAAATAAATCCCAGATACCTGCTTCCAGCCAGCCTCCACTGGGAGCTTGGGTGGCTGGAGGCTGTGGCCAGCCTGCAAACAGCCATCAGCCCCTCACCCAGGCTGGCCACACCCTCATGGAGTGAGGGTCCCTGCTGGGGGGCTTGGCTAGCCTGCAGCCATCAATCCCTCACCCAGGCTGGACAGGCACCCCAGCAGGGACCCCCACCCTTAAGGGGCTGTGGCCAGCCTGCAAACAGCCATCAGCCCCTCACCCAGGCTGGCCAGGCACCCCAGCAGGGACCCCCACCCTGAAGAGGCTGTGGCCAGCCTGCAAACAGCCATCAGTTCCTTACCCAGGCTGGCCACACCCTCATGGGGTGAGGGTCCCCGCTGGGGGGGCTTGGCCAGCCTGCAAACGGCCATCAGCCACTCACCCAGGCTGGCCAGGCACCCCAGCAGGACCCCCCTCTCTGAAGGGGGTGTGGCCAGCCTGAAAACGGCCCTCAGCCCCTCACCCAGGCACTCCAGCGGGGACCCCCATCCTGAAGGGGGTATGGCCAGTCTGAAAACGGCCCTCAGCCCCTCACCCAGGCTGGCCAGGCACCCCAGAGGGACCCCCACCCTGATCCGGAACACCCTTCAGGGCAAACCAGCCGGCCCCCACCCATGCACCAGGCCTCTATCCTATCTACACTAATAAAAGAGAAACATGGTAATTAGCATACGACCACTACCCTTCCCATTGGCTAATCAGCATATCCTTATGCAAATTAACTATCAGCCAAGATGGTGGCCGTCAGCAAGGCAGCTGGAAGCGAACATGAGGCTTGCTTGCTCCAGTGACTGCAGACTCCAATGTTCCCCGCCTGCCTTGCCGGCCTCTGAGCTGGCAGTTTGAAACATTCTAACAAATATAGGCTGGGATCTCAGAGCTGGAGTTATACATTGTTTCGATTATAGAACTGAAACAAACCAGATACCTGCTCTCAGAGCCAGAGCCAGAGCTAAAGCTGGCCCAGAATAAAATAAAAAAAAAGGAGTGGTTGGGAGCTCCAATCAACAACCACCAGCCTGAAAGCAGCCCTCAGCCCCTCACCCAGACTGGCCAGGCACCCCAGTGGGGACCCCCACCCTGATCCAGGACATCCTTCAGGACAAACCAGCCGGCCCCCAGGCCTCTATCCTATATAGTAAAAGGGTAATATGCCTCACAGCACCGGGATCAGCGGAGCCGAGAGGCCTCCTGGCACCGGATCAGCGTGACAGGGTGCGGCGTCCCAACCCCCTGATCGGCCCTGCTCTGTGTGTGACAGGGTGCGGCGCCCCAACCCCCCAACCCCCCGCACCACCACCACAAGCCCTGCTCTGTTTGTGACAGGGTAGATCCATAACCTCCCCATCAGCCCTGCCCTGAGTGTGACAGTGGTGGCGCCCCACTCCCTGATCGGCCCTGCTCTGTGGGTGATAGAGGGCAGTGCCCTAACTCCCCTATCGCCCTACTCTGTGCGTGA
>NW_005871093.1:796714-823317 GCF_000147115.1 Myotis lucifugus
AGGGCTGTTCCCTGCTGGGAAGTGGACATCCCCCGATTGGCGGGGGGGCTGCGAGAGGGATGTCTGACTGCCAGCTTAGGCTCAGTCCCCTGGGGAGTGGGCCTAAGCCAGCAGGTGGTCATCCTCCGAGAGGTTCCAGACTGCGAGAGGGCACAGGCCGAACTGAGGGACCCCCCCGAGTGCACAAATTTTTGTGCACTGGGCCTCTAGTACATAATAAAAAGAAAAGTGACCTTTGAAGAACAGGTAAGATTTAGGGTGGTGTTGAGAACCTCAGTTTGTATATCTATAAAATGAGAACATTGGACCAAATGATTTAGAAGTCCCATTAGCACTGATGATCTATAATTCTGTGATTCTCCAAGTTTCGAAACATCCAAAGAGAGAACACTAGGCTTCATAAGCTTAGTGCAAAGTAATGTGAATGTTTCTGGGGAAACAAAAGTCCTTCTTTTTCTTTTTAATATCCCTTACAAGGCCTTTGTCCACTGTCATACTTACTTTCAAACATCCTGAAGAGCTATAGAAATATGCTCCCTGCTCATGTGTGTTGGGGGAGACAGTGTTTAAAATACAACTGATATTAAAACTTGAAAAAATATCCCAAAATTGTGTTGATACAACTATCTAGTATGCTTGGAAATATAGTAAGGTGTTCTTTCCCCCTAGATTATCCTTTAGTAAAGAGGGAGTTGCCTTCATTGAATCCTTATGAAACCTTTAGTGTTAAGAGATACCTCTCAATTACTTTACTTTGCACAACACTGTCTTGGAATGTTGATATATTAGCCTGACCTCAGTGCTACTTTTGATGCCTAATAAAGACTTCTTGACAGATAAAGAAACTCAAGAAAAAGAGACAGAAATTTAATACAGATTTAGTGTTGGATATCTTAAAATAAGCTTTTTCAAGACCACCTTGAAAAACAGTACCAGGCTTTGAGCAAAGAAATGATATTTTCTGACTTACATTTTTAAAAGATCCCTCTCGATGTTGAATTTGAGAATAGATTTTAGGAGGGCAGAAATAGAAGTAAGGATTCATTTAGTAATCCTTGTGAGAAATGCTGGCATAGCGAGTGGAAGTGTTGAGAAGTAATTTTGAAAGTAGAGCCAATAGATTTTTTTTGGTCAGATTTGAATGTTGGGTGTGAGAAAGAGATGAAATAAATATATATTAAACTAGAGCAGTGGTTCTCAACCTGTGGGTTGCGACCCCTTTGGGGGTCGAATGACCCTTTCACAGGGGTCACCTAAGACCATCGGAAAACACATATATAATTACATATTGTTTTTATGATTAATCACTATGCTTTCATTATGTTCAATTTGTAACAATGAAAATACATCCTGCATATCAGATATTCACATTATGATTCATAACAGTAGCAAAATTACAGTTATGAAGTAGCAATGAAAATAATTTTATGGTTGGGGGTCACCACAACATGAGGATCTGTATTAAAGGGTCACGGCATTAGGAAGGTTGAGAACCACTGAACTAGAGGCCCCGTGCACGAAATTCGTGCACAGGTAAGGTTCCTAGGCCTGGCCAGCAATTAAGGCCAATTGGGGCCTTCCAGCTGCCAGCCGGGGCCTTCCTTCGTCCCGTGTTGCCCCCTGGTAGTCAGCGCACGTCATAGCGAGCAATCAGTCTCCCACTCAAACTCATACGGGGACAATTTGCATATTAGGCTTTTATACATATAGATGCTTTGTAATCAAGTACATCCCATACCTGTTCACCTAGCAACTCCTCTTCTAAAAATTTAGTTTAAGAAAATAATCTTGTGTGCAAAGATGTTTATACATACACGGATATTTCTCATAGTGTTATTTATAGTCATGAAAATTTAAAAACAAGTAAATAACAATAGAGAATTGGCCAAATAAACATTGGTAGGTCCTATCAGTAATGTATTATGCATTAAACTGATTTACAAGTATGTTTCTGGACAAGGAAATACATTGATCATATATTTCCAGTTTTTGTATTTTATGTATTTTACTGGGAATTTGGGGGTATTTTAATGGGAAGTTGTTATCAGATACTATTGGTTGCTGCTATAGTTGACTGGTGAATATTTTGTATATGGTATATAATATCTTAAGTGTGTCTTCTATATCATGGATACAGTTTTCTGCATAGATATTTTGGTGCTATGTTGCTACCAATTATCTTAATGCTTTTTTCTTTACAGTCTTTTCTTATTAAGCTGATCTTTTCATCTCAACCTATTATCACTTTGTGGTTCTTTGTTGCCGCTTTATAATAAAGTACAGTGCCTGGCACAATAATATGTGTTCAAATATGTGAGTAAAGGAATGAATACATAAGTAAACAGAAACCAGATCTTGACTGGTGTATCCTACTGAGACTATCAAAATATTTTTCTAGGAATGTATTCTTTAAAAACACACACAGCCATATTGAGGTACAACTTAAATACCATAAAACTTACCCATCATTCAGGTTCAGTCCAGTGATTTTTAGTAGATTTTAGAGTTTGGCAGCTATCACAGCAGTCCAGGTTTAGAACATTTCCATCACTTCAGAGTCCCCTCATGCCTATTTGTCATCGAATTCCTGCTTCCATGCCCTGCTTTCTGTCTCTGAAAATCTACCTTGTATGGGCATCCTATCTAATAAAGAGGGAATATGCTAATTGACCCTCACACCATTGCAAAGATGGCACCTACAGCCAATAAGGAGGGAATAGTCTAACTTACTGCTCCACCCTCAAAGATGGCGGCACCCACAGCCAATAAGGAGGGAATATGCTAATTGACTGCCACACCCTCAAAGATGGAAGCACCCACAGCCACTGAGCAGCGCCCAGTCCCCTCAGCCCACAGCCACCCAGGGCCAGCCCAAGGTGCAGGCAAGCCTCGGATGTAAGCTGCCCAGCCACCCAGGGCTGGCCCGAGAGATGACCAAATGACTGAACAAGCAGGCTGCGTGGGGCTCCAGGCCAGCAGGGCGGTTAGTGAGGGATGACCAAACGACTGAACAGCAGGCTGTGTGGGGTGACCAGGCCGGCAGGGGGGTGAGGGATGACCAAACAACTGAACAAGCAGGCTGTGTGGGGCAACCAGGCTGGCAGGGGGGGCAATTGGGGGCAACCAGGCCAGCAGGGGGGGTCTGTTGGGGGTGACAAAGCTGGCAGGGGGGTCGTTGGGGGCGACCAGGCTGGCAGGGGGGTTAGCGAGGGATGACCAAACGACTGAACAGCAGGCTGCGTGGGGCGACTGAGTTGGCGGGGGGGGGGGGGTTGGGGACACCAGGCCAGCAGCGCCCGGCGGGGGGGGCCTTTTCCAGGCCGGCGGGGGATTGAAGGGGGGCTGGAATTTGGGTGGGGGGACAGTTTAAGGGAGGGTGCCCAGCCCAGCAGTGGATTTGGGGGCACCCGGCCTGGGGGGGGGGGGGCATTTAGGGGCGATCAGGCCAGCATGCAGAGGAGGTGAGTGGTGATCAGGCTGGGGGGGGGGGGAGGGTTGGGCAGTTAGGGGCGACCAGGTGAGCAGGCAGGTGAGCAATTAGGAGCCAGCAGTTCAGGATTGTAAGAGGGATGTCCTGGATTGGAGAGGGTGCAGGCTGGGCTGAGGGGACTCCCCTGTGCACAAATTTCGTGCACTGGGCCTCTAGTTTTATATAAATGTAAACTGACATAGCTGCTCAGATACACATACACAATTGTTTTGAATTTTTTAAACATGGCTTTCTAAGGGTTACCCCCTTGTCTGTGTAGTTTAGAGGATAGTGGTTATGCTCAAATATCTTGAGCCAGTAAGACTTGTCCTCTGACAGAGGATCTGTGTATGGGTAGATGAGCACATTCAAAGTTCAGACCATTTTCAAATCTGCCCTGACATTCACTTTCCACTCAATCCCTTCAGGTCTCCTTTCTGCCGATGTGCAGCCTCAGGTTTGGCCACAAGCTTGCAACCATGACTCCCATCTTAGCCTACTAGAGCTGTTCACCCTCCTTGTTCACCTGCCACCTGGAATATCACTTACACTGGCAGCACAGCACTCCAGATTGTGATTTCCCTTTGATCAAAAGCTGTCTCTGTATAGTCTGATTGCTATCTGCTTTGTAGCATGTCTTCTTGTTCCAGTTAAACTAGCAGTTCCATAGCATGTATATTTTATGTAGTATGTATGATTTACACACATGCTCTACTTCCGTATGTCCACATCTTTGGTCATCCTCAGCTTAGAATGCTGTGTGTGTCCCTATCTTATCTGTCCTTCTAAAGGCTAGATCGATATCTCTCTCTCTCTCTCTCTCTTTCTGTCTCTCTCTCTCTCTCTCTCTCTCTCTCACACACACACACACACACACACATGCACACACGCACACACACACTCACACACGCACACATGCGCGCGCACACACATATTTTCTTCGCACCCAATACACCAGCCCTCCTGGTACTTGTTACCTACTTATGCCATATTCTGCCATGCCGTTGTGCTTTTGCACACAAGTTCCTATTGCTTGGAGTAGCTGTACCTCTTATTTTCTATAAGGCTGTTATAGCTTCCTCAGGTAGACTTAATTTGTTGGTTTTAATTCTACTTCCATTGTCCACTGTGCTTATTTCTACTAAGGCCCTGATTGCATTTTATTGTCATTGTTTGCATATCTGTCTGTTCACAAGACTTTGTTTCCTGAGAGCATGGGTCACTGTACTGCTATGCTTTTCAAAGTTTATCCTCAGCCAAGCTCAAGTGTCTGTCCTGTAGTACCTAAATAAAAAATTTGTGGGGTGAATAAACTGAATGTGTGTTAAAGATTTAGAAGTTGTATATTTTTCTATAATTTCTCTTCATAGTAGACTGTGGAGATAATGACTTTTTGGGGATGAATCAAAATAAATACCAGACATGAGCCTTGGGTTAGACTCCAGATATACTTGGGCATACTAAATATTCACTTGATTCACTGATGGAAATAGTTTTATTAGATTTTCCATTTTGTGCATAGTTTTAGAATTGTTATATTAAGAAGCTATTTCTGATTGGGAATTTTGATTTATTTTTGCTCACACTTTTGTATATTTGTGTTCTAAGAATATTATAAAGGATCTAAGACAGCTTTGGCTTCTTTCTAGCTAAAATGTTATAATTGTAACTGATGACTAATTTATAAACAATCTTAATAATATAACTGTTTCCTTTTCCTATTAGATGTTGACCATCTTTCTGAAAAAGAATCTCCATGGCCTGAACATTTTCTGGAAATAATTTTGAGCAAAATATCTGTTTAATAGAAAGATAACCACATCAAGATGGTTGGAAAACTGAAGCAGAACTTACTATTGGCATGTCTGGTGATTAGTTCTGTGACTGTGTTTTACTTGGGCCAACACGCCATGGAATGCCATCACCGAATAGAGGAACGTAGTCAGCCTCTTAAATTGGAAAGCACAAAGACGACTGTGCGAACTGGCCTGGACATCAAAGCCAACAAAACCTTTGCCTATCACAAAGATATGCCTTTGATTTTTATTGGAGGTGTGCCTCGGAGTGGAACTACACTCATGAGGGCCATGTTAGATGCACATCCTGATATTCGCTGTGGAGAGGAAACCAGGGTCATTCCCCGAATCCTGGCCCTGAAGCAGATGTGGTCACGGTCGAGTAAAGAGAAAATACGCTTGGATGAGGCTGGTGTCACCGATGAAGTGCTGGATTCTGCCATGCAAGCCTTCTTGCTAGAAATCATTGTTAAGCACGGGGAGCCAGCTCCTTATTTATGTAATAAAGATCCTTTTGCCCTGAAGTCCTTAACTTACCTTGCTAGATTATTTCCCAATGCCAAATTTCTCCTGATGGTCCGAGATGGCCGGGCATCAGTACATTCAATGATTTCTCGAAAAGTTACTATAGCTGGGTTTGACCTGAACAGCTATAGGGACTGTTTGACCAAGTGGAATCGTGCCATAGAAACCATGTATAACCAGTGTATGGAGGTTGGCTATAAAAAATGCATGTTAGTTCACTATGAACAACTGGTCTTACATCCTGAACGGTGGATGCGAACACTCTTAAAGTTCCTCCATGTTCCGTGGAACCACTCAGTATTACACCATGAAGAGATGATTGGGAAAGCTGGGGGAGTATCTCTGTCAAAGTGAGTAGATGTTATGTTTTTATTTTGACCCTATATTCAGCTAATAGAGTTGTATTTGTGTATGTGTATATACTAGAGGCTCAGTGCACAAAATTCGTGCATGGGTAGGGTCCCTAGGCCTGGCCGGCAATCAGGGTCGATCAGGTTCCCCACCTCCTGGCCTCCCCTCCTTTTCCTTCCCTCGCTCCCTCAGCGCCCTGCCGCCACTGGTCGCCCACCATGTTCCGCACCACACCCTGGTGGTCAGCGCACATCATAGCGAGCGATCGAACTCCTGGTCTCCCAGTTGAACTCCTGAGGGGAAAATTTGCATACTAGGCTTGTAAAAACAAACAGTGTACTTCCCTTGTGTAACCTGCTTGCCCTGACAGAGAAATATCTTTTTTTTAAATATATATATATTTTATTGATTTTTTACAGAGAGGAAGGGAGAGGGATAGAGAGTTAGAAACATCGATCAGCTGCCTCCTGCACACCCCCTACTGGGGATGTGCCCGCAACCAAGGTACATGCCCTTGACCGGAATCGAACCCGGGACCCTTCAGTCCACAGGCCAATGCTCTATTCACTGAGCCAAACCGGTCAGGGCCAGAGGAATATCTTGATTTGTTTCCAATGTTTATAGAACTTGTATAGTCAATATTGATTCTTCATGTAGATAATTTGAAAGGAACAGCTGCCTTTCTGCACCTAGCTTCTAGTTATTGATTACAAATTATTAGGTATCGTCACTCTAGTGGATATAGTTTATTTTTATTGATTCAGATAAATTACAGCTCTAGCTACTGTTATCACAGTTTATTGTCCCCTCCCGCCCCCCCAGATATAGACTGTAACTAATTTCTAATCACCTGTAGTCTTAGGTAAGCCTTTCACTTTGTGTGCTTGTATGTTGACCCAGAGATTCTGATGCTAGTTCCTTCTGTTAATATAAAATAAGCCTATTAGACTCCCCAGTCTTTCCAAGTAGGGATTAAAGAGATATGCTCAAGTTATATGTGGTGGAAATCAGGAAAATATAATTTTGCATATAGGTTTACTATGTTTAAGTCAAACGTGAAGACTAAGGAAATTCATAGACATTTTGAATGAATGGATTTCAGTAGGGAAAGAGACCTTAGCATTTAGTGTATGGAATGAACACCCAGTGAGGTCCTATGCTTTGTCAAGAGTCAAAAATGGCAGAACCACGAGTAGAACTCCCAATGCTTATTCCCAAGACTCTTGCCACCATAAGAGTTTGTAAAAATTAAGGTATAACAGATAATAAATATGTAAATATTCAGTGTACAATTTGATGAATGTTTACATCTGTATACATTTGTATAATCAACATCCATATCAACATATAGAAAATTACTAGCATCTAGCGGTGATACGAGGTTGTATGCGAAGTTCAAAAACAATTATTCTTGCTTGTTTTTGAACTTCATATAAATGCAATTGTAACTATTATTTTGTGCCTTGCTTCTTTATTTAACATGAGATTCACCCATAATATAGTAGACTAGAGGTCCAGTGCACAAAATTTGTGCACAGGTAGGGTCCCTAGCGGATGCTGGCTGCAGGCCGGAGCCTTCCTTTGTTCTGTGCCTCCCCCTGATGGTCAGCACACGTCATAGCGAACGATCGAATTCCCAGTTGGTCGAACTCCCAAGGGGGCACTTTGTATATTAGGCTTTTATATATATACTAGTAGCCCTGTGCACGAATCCATGCACCAATAGCTCTCTGTGGGGCCTGGCCACTCTGCGCCCGCTGCCCAGAGGCTCTTCGCAGCCCAGAGGCCCTCCGTGGCCAGGGTGGAACGCTTGCCTCGTCGCTGCGGTTACAAAGCAAGCATTCCACCAGGCCGCTCACGCTGCCCGCTCTCAGTGGCTGCTCCCGCAGGACTGGGGGACTCCAGCGGGGCTGAGAGGCCTGGGCGCCGCCATATTTGTGACGGAGTGATGGTTAATTTGCATATTACCCTTTTATTAGATAGGATAGATCAGTGGTTCTCAACCTTCCTAATGCCGCAACCCTTTAATACAGTTCCTCATGTTGTGGTGACCCCCAACCATAAAATTATTTTTGTTGCTACTTCATAACTGTAATTTTGCTACTGTTATGAATTGTAATGTAAACATCTGATATGCAGGATGTATTTTCATTGTTACAAATTGAACATAATGAAAGCATAGTGATTAATCATAAAAACAATATGTAATTATATATGTGTTTTCCGATGGTCTTAGGCGACCCCTGTGAAAGGGTCGTTTGACCCCCAAAGGGTTCATGACCCACAGGTTGAGAACCGCTGGGATAGATAGTAGTAGTTCATTCTTCCAAATTAATAGAGAGTAGAAAAAGAAAAAAAAACATAAGACATTTTAAAATGTGTTTTTGCCTTTATCTTTCAAAAAATATTTGTGTAGCCAGTTTGGCTCAGTGGGTAGAATTTCGGCCTGTGGACTGAAGGGTCCTGGGTTCGATTACAGTCAAGGGCACATGCCCAGGTTATGGGCTTAGAACCAAGTAGGGGGCATGTAGGAGGCAGCCGATTGATAATTTTCTCTCATCATTCCTCTCTGAAATCAATGAAAATATATTTTTTTAAAGAAAATGAATGTTTGTCTAGAAAGGCAGGGGGAGTACAGTATAAGGAAAATACTTTATGCAGTAGATGTATTGCATTAGAATTCTTCCAGTGATTGAATATGGAAGAGGATCTTGCTGATTAGTGAATGGTATCTACTGCTGAGATCTGCTTCTCAAATATTTTGAGTAAGAAATAGAAGTAAGTGTTAGGGCCATCCACCACCATGTTCAACTTTCAGTAAGCTACTTACATTGCTCTCTTTTCATGAATTGTGGAATTTTTGTGGAATTTCAGCTATTTCCATCTGGGAATACTCAAGAAGTTTCTAGAATGTACAGTTATTTCTACTATTAAACTCATTAAGGTACTATAAAATTACCTGGAACAAATAAAAATCAGTAACAATAACAAAAAAGCCCACCAAGGTATACTCAAGGATGAGAGAAAGGATTAGCCAACAAATTTACTAGGTCAAAGAACAAAGCTAGAAAAACAAAACAATTCTATATAATAAAAGGGTGATATGCAAATAGACCAAACGGGAACAACCAGTTGCTATGACGTGCACTGACTACCAGGGGGCAGACGTACAACACAGGAGCTGCCCCCTGGTGGTCAGTGCATTCCCACAGGGTGAGCGCTGCTCAGCCACAAGCCAGGCTGATGGCTGGCGAGCGCAGCAGCCCGCCTCCCCGGCAATGCTAAGGATGTTCAAGGATGTCCAACTGTGGCTTAGGTCCGCTCCTGGGACTCCCAGACTGTGAAATGGAGCAGGCCGGGCTAAGGGACGCCCCCCCCACAAGTGCACAAATGTTGCGCAGCCGGGCCTCTAGTGTAATGATAATGCTTAAACAGAACAAGTACATGAATCACAACTATAATTCAGAGAGAAGTGTGTCCACTCAGAACAAAAAGGAATATATAACTCTTAAGCACAAATAGGTTAGAATGACAAATATAATAGCAGGGTAAAAACAAGAGAATAAGAACTTGATAACTGACAACTCTGAAGCTTCTAATAAGAAAAAACAACTAGAAATCAGATCCATAGCAAGGGAAGATTAAATAAGTAAGTGAAAACAATACAAAAAAGTTTTTAAAAATGGAGATTTTTTTAAAACATTTTATTTTTTTATATTTTATTGATTTTTTACAGAGAGGAAGGGAGAGGGATAGAGAGTTAGAAACATCGATGAGAGAGAAACATCGATCAGCTGCCTCCTGCCCACTCCCTACTGGGGATGTGCCCGCAACCAAGGTACATGCCCTTGACCGGAATCAAACCTGGGACCCTTGAGTCCGCAGGCTGACGCTCTATCCACTGAGCCAAACCGGTTAGAGCAAAAATGGAGACATTTTTGAGGACGTACAAAGAATAGAGATTTAAGAATAACAAGAATATTATGAGCAAATTAAGACAAAGACAGGCTATATTCCTATAAATTATGATCACTTCTACAGCATGTAAAATTAATAGCATACAAATTGGGATTACCTGAGCTCAACTAGCTCAGATTAAAATATCCCAGAAGAATTTTATAAATATTACATTTTTTCCATTAAATTATCAGAGAACAAGCCTATTTACTTTGGATTACTTATCCTTTGTGAAGGGAGTAAATCTATCTTTATAAAACCAGTTGTTAATCAAATACCATCTAAGAGGAATGCCTTTGGAGTTGTGGAAATCACTGTGCTTCTTTTGCAAATCAAAGTAAGTAGCTGAGAACTCTTAGCTGGAGAAGGGCGATTGAATAAACAGGGACTATAATTGACAACAGGTTGCAAAAGGAAAACAGCAGAGAAAAAATATATATTTAAGAATATGTCAGTGAAGAATGAGAAGTAGAATAAGAACGTAAATTAATAAAGCACAATTTGTACTTTTATTGAAGAATATGGCAATTGATGACAAAAAGTAGAAGTTGGGTATTGGATTACTTATTAATTTAGCTTAGGTGTCTTTGCAAAAAATAGAGATCCAAAATAACAGTGGTTTTAAACAAAATAGTGGCTAATTATAAAAGAAGACATACCAAGGCTGCTTCAGCTTTTGGCTCCGTCATCCTAATGGTCCAAGTTGGAGCTCGAGTCATATCATCTATGTCTTAAACAGCAGGGTTGGAGTAGAGTGGGCAAATAAGAAGGGGCATTTAGTACTTAGGATATTTCCTAGTAGCTTGCAGGTAGCTCTTCTTGCATTCCATTGGCCATAACTAAGTTTTATGACCATATAAGGGGGATGGGGAAATGTAGTCTTTATTCCAAGTGATCGTGCTCCCAACTGAGAGTTGGTGTTCTTTTAACTAAGAGGAATAGATTGGTTATTAGGGTAGGCAGATAGCAGTCTCTGCTACTCTACTGAGTACTTACTATGTGCTAGGAGCAATGTTAAGGTGCCTGGTTGAAAGTTACGTGATCTAATGGAAGAAGCAGATTCATATGTAGTCATACACCACATAACGACATTTTGGTCATTGATGGACTGCATTTATGACAGTGGTCCCATAAAATTGTAATGGAGCTGAAAAGTTCCTATTGCCTCCTAATGTCATTGTGCTTGTGTTTTAAGTTAAGTATTATCACAAAGGAGTCGAAAGTAAAAAAAAAAAATTTAAAAGTTTATAAAGTAAAAATGTTACAGCTAAGGTTAATTTCTTAATGAAGAAAGAAAAATATTTTAAAAAATAAATTTAGTATAACCTAAGCGTACAGTGTTTATAAAGTGTACAGTAATGTCCTAGGCCTTCACATTCACTCATCACCCATTCACTGATTCACCCAGAGTAACTTCCAGTCCTGCAAGCTCCATTCATGGTAAGTGCCCTGTATAGTTGTACCATTTTAAAAAATGTTTTATACCATAGTTTTACTGTTCCTTTTCTATGTTTAGACATGTTTAGATACATAAATACTCACCATTGTGTCACAGATACAGTATTTAGCACAGTAACATGCTGTATAGGTTTGTAGCCTAGGAGCAATATGATATACCATAATCCTAGGTATGTGGTAGTCTAGATCATCTAGGTTTATGGAAGTACACTCTATAATATTTGCATAATGACAAAATTTCCTAACAACTTATCCCTGTCATTAAGTGACACATGACTGTAAAACACAACACTAAGTACTATGGGAATCCAAGAAGACGTACCTAATTCAGTCTGGTTTATTCAGGAAGGCTTTCCTGAACAATGTGGTCTCAAACTGAGAAATAAAGTAGCATTTATCAACCTTGGTACTGTTGACATTTGGGGCAGTAATTCTTTGTTGTGGGGGCCGTCTTGTACATTATGGGATGTTTAGCACATCCCTGGCCTAACTCAACAGATGCTAGTAACAGCTCCCACTCCCAAGCGTGACAACCAAAAATGTTTCTAGACATTGCCAAATGCCCTCAGGGGGTCGGGGGGATATTCTCCCTCCCCACTCCTGTTGAGAACCATTGACCTAAAGGAAGAATAGTTTAACAGATAAAAGAGAACATTTCAGTTTTGATCAACAGGATATTGTGCTCCTTGGGTTACCCATGGTTGGAGTGCTGTAGTTCTTTCTTGAATGTCCAGAATGTCTTTCTCTTCTTCATCTAATGAGCCATCAAGAAATATTACTCCTGGGAGCAGCCTGTGTCTTGGTCTAGTCCTACAACTGTGCAAAGAGAAGAGGTGAGATGGAGGACTTCTTGTAGTGTGACTCCTGGCCCGACCTAGGGGCACAAAAAGACCTAGGGAACAATACCTGACCTGGGAACCCTGTCCTCCCACTATGTAATGGAATTCACCCAAGCTCAGTCCCACCTGGACTCCTAATGTGGCATTTGTTTCTCATAGCTTAATCTATTTTTTAAACATTAAATAAAATAAAACCTGGCAGTAATCATTTGGAAGTTACAATATGGACAAATTTACAAAGATGAGAAGCATCGTGGTATTTATGAGGATCTATAGGCAGTTTGGTGTTGCTAGAGAGTTTATTTTCAGTCAGGAAGTAGTGGGAAATAAGACCTGAGAGAGTTGATGGGGACCAGGCTTTGAAAGACCTTATATTTTATGCTAAAGACCTTGAATTTTATCCTGTAGACTGGTTGCTTCATACTTCTCTTATTAGTGGGACACTTTTTTCAAATGAAATTTCATAAGAAATCTTGGTATTAAAAATGCTTAGACTTGAGGTGGCTCTGGTTGAGGCAACTTAATTTTGCTTGGATCTAACAAAACTGAAGTGAAACTCATGGAATTATAAAACTTCTATTTCGTTTTCAAAAGAAAAAAACTGATTATAATATCCTCTTAAAATTTATAGAAATAATAAAAATGTTAAGAGGTTGGGATTATAATGGTTTTTTAAAAGACATGTAGTTTTAATAGGCATATGTTTGACCTTTTAGTGTGTAAAATGTTAACCTAAAAAGCAAAGTGAAAGGTAACAAGGCTTGCAATCTAGGGGCACAGATCAAGGCAGAAACCCAAATTGTGTCCCAATTTCAGGGTTAAGGCAATGAGTTTCTATGAGAAAAAGGAAGGGAAATAGTTACACAAATGGAAGAAAGAAATTTCCTTTGGTGCTGTCAATTAAGAGTAATTCTAGGAATTACTCTTCATGAATCTCAGTTCTACCCTCTAGCTCTTAAGTGATCCTTTTTTTGTCATGAAAGTGTCACCGACCCCTGTGGGTCACAGACCCCAAATCGTGGTTACTCTACCTAGTGTAGCTCGCACCAATAGGACGAGACTGCATTCTGTAAAACAGGTCAGAAGCACTAATCTTTGGCCAAGGAATGGAGAAGGATGAGCTCACGCTATAAAAATCCCTTCTGCCCTATTCTGAGGAATTAGGAAAGTCTTAAAGGGTGCATGTGTGTGTGTGTGGTGGGGGGGGGGGGGGGTTGGTGAAGGGGGAGGCAGGCAGGTTTAGGGGTGGAATGTGTGGTTTCCAAGGGAGCATGCACTGTTCTCAGACATGCTTAGAACATGCCTAGCCATACATTGCCTGTCTTATTTTAATTTTAAATCTCTACTCTTGGGCATGTTTTTTAGTATGCTAATGAAGAAAAGTTTTTCAAAAGGATGCTTGGGAGGGGGTTTCAGATGCCATTTTGGATCTTTCTGGTGCAAACCAGTTTCTTAGTTATGGTTCTTGATTCCTTCCAGCAAGTTTAGCTATCCCTGGAATTTCTACCTGTTTTTGACAAGTTCAGTCTGCTTTTGTCATGGGTTGTTTTGGAGAGAATACAAGGAAGTCAATAGAAGTTTAAAGATGAACTAATGATGTGGTGGCACAACCCAGTGACAAGTGCATCTACATTTTATACTATTTCTGTCTCTTTCAGTCCAAGATGACAGTGTTGCCGATGATAAACTTTTCTCAAAAACTGTGTGGGTTCTCTAAATCTCATTGGGATTCATTGGAATGGATAATAGTTTATACCCACAAATCTCTTTGAAATAAACTCTCTTACTTTGGGCTTCTGCTGAGATGGCCAAAGGATAATGTGCTTAAACTTCCTAGAGGCCTTCTGGTGCAATTGAGAAGACCTGGGAGGCATACCCTTAATTTGTTTAAAGGATTCTTTGTATGACTGAATTATTGGGAGCCATTTTAGAAGCAGTCTACCACAAAGATTAACTTTTATCTAATTGAAGTAGTCATATGATTTTTTTCTCCCTTAGGCTACTAATACAGTAAGTTACATTAATAGATTATCTCAGCCCTAACCGGTTTGGCTCAGTGGATAGAGCGTTGGCCTGCGGACTGAAGGGTCCCGGGTTCGATTCCGGTCAAGGGCATGTACCTTGGTTGCGGGCACATCCCCAGGAGGGGGTGTGCAAGAGGCAGCTGATCGATGTTTCTCTCTCATCGATGTTTCTAACTCTCTATTCCTCTCCCTTCCTCTCTATAAAAATCAACAAAATATATTAAAAAAACTAGATTATCTCAGGGTCCACACAATTATAGTAGTAACAAGAGTATGGTACTTGCATAAAACAGACACACAGACCATGGGACAGAATAGAGAGCCCATAAATATCTTTATGCATATACAGTCAACTAATCTTTGACAGTAAGAATATACAATGGAGAAAGGATAGACATTTGGTGCTGGGAAACCTGGATATCCATATACAAAAGAATGAAATTGAACCCTAATCTTACACTATACACAAAAACCTGAAGTGAATTAAACTTAACCATAAGACCTGAAACCATAAAACTCATAGAAGAATACATAGGGGAAAACTTCTTCACATTGGTCTTGGCAATGATTTTTATATATGACACCAAAAGCACAGGCAATAAAAGCAAAAATAGCCATAGTGGACTACATAAGACTAAAAGCTTGTTCATAGGCCTTGCTGGTGTGGCTCAGTGGTTGAGTGTCAACCTTTGAACCAGAAGTTCATGGTTCGATTCCCATTCAGGGCACATGCCCCTGTTTCGGGCTTGATCCCCAGTAGGGGTCATACAGGAAGCAGCCGATCAATAATTCTCGATCAATAAAGACATGCTTCTGTCTTTCCCTCTTCCTTCCTCTCTGAAATCAATAAAAATATATTTAAAAGCTTTTGCATAGCATAGGAAATAATCAACAAAATGAAAAGGCACCCTACAAAGTGGGAAAAATCATTTGCAAACCATGTGTGTAATAAGTGGTTAATACCCAGGCTATATAAGGAACTCATACAATTATAGAGCGAAAAACCAAGTAACCCAGTTAAAATGGCAATGGATTTGAATAGACATTTTTCCAAAGAAAACTTATAAATGCCCAACAGGTATATGAAAATGTGCTCAACATCACTAATCAGGGAAATGCAAATCAGAAGACAGTGAGATAAAATCTCATACCAGTTAAGATAAAAAAGACCAGAGATAAAAGTGTTGAGAATGTGGAGAAAAGGGAACCTTTGTACACTGCTGATGGGAATGTAAATTGGTATAGCCATTATCTAAAATAGTATGGAATTTTTCCTCAAAAAATTAAAAATAGAGTTATCATATAATTCAGCAGTCCCATTCTGGGTATATATTTAAAGGAAATTAAATCAGTCTTTCAAAGAGATATGTTCTCCCATATTCACTGAAGCTTTATTCACAATAGCCAAAATGTGGAAACAACCTAAGCATTGTTGATAGATGAATGGATACGGAAGATGTGGTATATATGCACAATGGGATATTATTCAGCCTTAAAAAGGAGGAAATCCTGTCATTTGTGAAAACAATGTATGAACCTGGAATACATTGTTAAGTGAAGGAAGCTAGACAAAGACAAATAAAATTATTTCATGATCCCACATGTATATGGAATCTTAAAAAGTCAAATAAACAGAAGTAGAAAGTAGAATGGTGCTTACCAGGGCCAGGGAGTTGGGGGATATGATGTCTCAATGGTATCATAGATTATGTACAACTTTTCTTCACCCCTGTTCCTCAGATTGAATAATAAATGAAATTTTCTACCCGTTGACCAACATCTCCCCAGTAGATGGTAGTCAAAGGGCAGAAAGCTTTCATTTTGTAAAATGGATAAGTTCTTGAGATCTAATGTACAACATGGTGATTGTAGTTAATAATACTTAACATTTGCTAAAGAGTAGATCTTCAGTGTTCCCACCACATACAAAAAAAAAGGGGATGTAAATGTTTGTTAGCCTTACTGTAGTTATCATTTCACAATGTTCTGTATATTTAAACACATTGTATACCTTAAATATATACATTTTTTAAAAATAAAAAATAAAGCAAAGTATGAGAACAATGTCCTACCAATAGAGAATATCAATATCAAGATAGAACTATAATAACAAACTAGATGGAAATTCTGGAGTTGAAAAGTACAACAACTGAAGTGAAAAATTCATTAGGTCCAAGAGGAGATTTGAACTGGAAGAAGAAAGAAAGAAAACAAATATAGATAGGTCAATTGCTATTACCCAATCTGAGGAACAGGGGGGAAAAGGCATACAGAACTTCTGAGATGTGTGGGACTTCATCAAGTGTACTAATCTATAATAATAAAAGAGTAATATGCTAATTAGACCAGACGTCCTTCCGGACGAAGAAGGGGCTGCAAGGGAAGCCCGGGTCCTGGGTGCCTGCTGGCAGCCAGAGGGAAGCCCGGGTGCCAGAGGGAAGCCAGTGCTGGCAGCTCGGGGGAAGGAAGGCCTACTCTTGCATGAATTTTGTGAATGGGAATCTAGTATACACATAATGGGAATTCTACAAGGAGAGGAGGAGATATTGAATGGGACAGAAAGACTATTTGAAGAAATAATGGTTAAGCCCTAGCCAGTTTCGCTCAGTGGATAGAGTGTTGGCCTGCGTACCAAAGGGGTTCCCGGTCAAGGGCACGTACCTCAATTGCAGGCTCCTCCCCAGCCCGGGCCCTGGTCTGGGCTCATGCAGGTCGCAACCAATTGATGTGTTTCTCTCACATCGATGTTTTTCTCTCTTTCCCTCTCTCTTCCACTCTCCCTAAAAATCAGTGGGAAAATATCCTCAGGGGGGGGATTAACAACAACCAGCCAACAAATAAATAAATAAATAAATAAATAAACAAATAAATAAAGCAAACCCACCTTTAAAAAAAAAAGAAATTAAAACCCTAGTTTTAATGAAAAACATATTGACATATTTCAGAAGTTCAGTGAACTTCAGGTATGATAAAACCAAAGAGATCCACATCTAGACACATCATGATCAAACTGTAGAAAGATGACGAAGCTTTAAAGCAGTAAGAGAAAAGCAATAAGTGACATTCAAGGGACCTTCAGTAAGAGTAACAGCTGCCTTTTCATTGGAAACCATGAATTCTGGAAGGCCGCAGGATGACATATTCACAGTGCTAATAGGGAAAAAACTCAACTAAGGATTCTATATCTGCCAAAACTATCCTTCAGAAATAAAAGAAAATGTGATGATCCTCATAAAAATGGAGAGAATTCAACAGCAACTTCCAACAGATGCTAACAGGAGTCCTTCAGGCTGAAGTGGAAGAACACTAGATTCTAATTCATATAAAAAATGTTTTTAATGGGCAAAGTCAATGATATAGGTTGACTCAGGACTGGCTTAGTTGGTCCCTAGAAAAAGGAGGGCTTCCAAAGATCACTTGCTTTAAGAAGGTAATGATAGAACCACACTTCTCTCTTCTCTACTTTTGAGGAGTCTTGCCCCTTTCCTTCATTCAGTATATAATTTTTGAATAGGTTAATGGGGTGGGATCTTTTCACCATTCTAATTCTGAGTAAGTAAGTAAATAAGTAAATAAAGAGTAGGCTTGCCTGGCCAGCTTGGTTCAGTGGTCGAGCATCAACCTATAAACCAGGAGCTCATGGTTCGATTCCCGGTCAGGGCACATGCCTGGATTGTGGGCTTAATCCCCAGTAGGGGACATGCAGGAGGCAGCCAATCAATGATTCTCATAATTGATGTTTCAATCTCTCTCTCCCTCTCCCTTCCTCTCTGAAATCAATAAAAATATTTTTAAAAAACACACTATAGTGAGATACCCCTACATTGCCACCAAAATGGTTAATATTGAATGGATGGACAAACAGTGTTGGCAGGGATATAAGCAAGTGGCACTCTTAATGTTGGTGGGAGTGTAAACTAGTATAGCTACTTGGGGAAACTACTTGTTATAGCTACGAGGCAAAAACATATGCCTATCTTATGACCAATCCAATATACTCCTGGGTATGTATATATGCAACAGAAAGAAGTTATACACACGATGAAATTATACCAAAAGACTTATACAAAAAAATATTTATAGCGGTACTATTTATAATAGCCAAAAAGCTGGAAACAAATCCAAATGCTCACCAACATGGGAATGGATAATGTAGTATATTCATATGATGAGATACTACTCAGCAAAAAAAAAGGGACAAACTACTGATATAACATGGTTGAATCTCACAAATATTATCCTTTGCATAAAAATCCAGACACAAATGAGTATATAATCTAGTTTCCATTTATATGAAGTTCAAAAGTAGGTAAAACTGATCTAGTAGTAGTTAGAATAGTGGTTATCTTTGGGGTACTGACTGGGATGCAACACAAAGGAGCCACTTTGGAGGTTGGAAATGTTCTCTGTCTTCTGGGTGGTGGTTACATGGGTGTAGACATAAAACTTTGAGTTAAACACTTAAAAAAAAAGTTGCTACTCTTGAAGGTCTTCTGTACTCCATATTATGAAAGATAGGTTAAGATCTCAAAGAAATATACACTGAGTAGCCAGATTGTTAAGACTGGCCAGATTATTATGACCACCGCATCAGTACAGTGAAGTGAATTAGTTATGCAAATAATAATAATAATAAAACCTTGAGAGTATTTGCTTAGGAAGTTTTCAGTATTCAGTATTTTTGGAAGTGTCAGTGAAGTACTGATGGGGTGGTCATAATAATCTGGCCAGTCATAATAATCTTGCCACTCAGTGTATATCTTTACTAGAGGCCCAGTGCACTAATTCGTGCACAGGTGGGGTCCCTCGGCCTGGCCGGTGACCAGGGCCAATTGGGGTCATGGGAGTTTGGCTGGCCACAGGAGGTTGGCTTTGGGAGCGCACTGACCACCAGGGGGCAGCTCCTGAGTTGAACGTCAACCAGTTGTTAGGTCGTTCGGTCACTTAGGTTTTTATATATATAGATTGCTCTATCAATGTTGTTTAAATCATAGATAAATAATACTATGCAGTCATTCTGGAAGGAAATTCAGCCAAGTTTCATTATTTGTAACTGCTAAAAGCCTTCAGATATAACATGTTAAAATGATTTACCTTTGAGAAAAAACATAATTAGGTCTGATGATGAATCTGCTGATTAAACTATTTGATTTTAGGTAATATTTAAATATTTTGTCACAAATGTTATTTTTGAAGTCCATAATGGACTAAGGGCAATTATTAGCAACATTAAAGCAGCTTGGTTCTGTTATTTCCCACTGGAGGATCAAGGCAGAATGATCAAGTGAGAGAGCTTTTGAAAAATAGAAGTGCCAGTGTTTTTACAACTACTTGTAGGCCATAAAAAACAAATGAAATCTGTTCCTCACAAAGAATGCAAGGGCTGGTCAAACGCCAAGATGTTGCTACACAGAGAAAATAAAACAAGAAGAGACAAAACCACAACAGAGCTGCTTTCATCCCAGAATGTCCAAGGAACTGAAGAATAAGGACTGGGACATGACCAGGGCACAGAGGAGAGGAAGGTTAATCAGGGAGGAGAGGGATTTTTTTCTTGACTTTGTACTAGCTATTAATCTAAAGCTAGAAATTCTGGTTTTTATCTGAAGAATTAGAAACAGATTTCTCCAGTTTCTTCACTTATTCAACAAGTATTTATTGAGCTTCTGCTATGTGCTTGGCACCATTGTAGGCACTCGTGATACAGCAGTGAACAAAAGAGACAAAAATTCCTGCCTTCGTGGAACAAATATTAAAGATGGGAGTGGAGCAGGAATGTGCACACACATTATACATGTTGCAGTGAGTTTACATTAAGTAGCTACTTTTCTTGTTTAGCCATACTTTAGCCTTCACTGCACATACCTTCTGGGACCTCCAGTTTAATGCTGCTAATGAAGCTCCATTACCCTTTCTAATGAGACCCTTCTCAGTCCTTTAATAATAAATTCTCCTTGCATGTGAATCAAGATTGATCTGTCTTGATAAGTGGTAAAGAACGGAATAAGAAATAGGCCCAAATAAAAAAAAATTAGGACAATGGTATGGAATCTTACACGAAGGAGGACTAGGATTCTTTTTTAAATTTTAAAAAATTAATTGATTACAGAGAGAAACATCAGTTTGTTGTTCCACTTAGTTATGCATTCATTGATTGGTTCTTGAATTGGTTCTTGAATGGGGATTGAACCCACAACCTTGATGTATTAGGACGATGTTCTAATCAACTGAGCTACCCAGCCAGGGCCAAGAATAGTAGGATTCTAAAGTCAATGCAGTTAAAAGCTGAAATTAATAAAATAGGTAAAAAATAGTAGAAAGGATAAATAAAAACCAAAATTGATGATTTAAGATGATCAATAAAAAGGTAATACATATCACATATATAATAGTGTTAGTCATAGATAGAAATTAAAATAATTCTATGATCCCCTAAGAACAGGAACAAGACAGGGATGCCCACTCTCACCACTCCTGTTCAACATAGTACTGGAAGTATTAGCCATTGCAATTAGGCAAGAAGAAGAAATAAAAGGCATCCAAATTGGAAAAGAGGAAGTAAAACTGTCCTTATTTGCAGATGACATGATATTATACATACAAAACCCTAGAGACTCCATCAAAAAGCTACTAGACTTAATACATGAATTTGGCAATGTAGCAGGATACAAAATTAACCCCAAGAAATCTGAGGCATTTCTATACTCCAATAGTGAACTTTCAGAAAGAGAGATTAGAAAAACAATCCCATTTACCATCGCACCAAAAAAATTAAGATACCTAGGAATAAACTTAACTAAAGAGGTTAAAGACCTATACTCAGAAAACTACAGGACGTTGAAAAAAGAGATAGAGGAAGACATAAACAGATGGAAGAACATACCATGTTCTTGGATTGGTAGAATCAACATCATTAAAATGTCTATACTACCCAAAGCAATCTATACATTCAACACACTCCCCATTAAAATACCAATGGCCTTCTTCAAAGATCTAGAACGAACTCTCCAAAAATTCATCTGGAATAAAAAAAGATCCCGAATAGCTGCAACGATCCTGAGAAAGAACAAAGTAGGCGGGATCTCAATGCCAGATATCAAGCTGTATTACAAAGCCACTGTTCTCAAAACTGCCTGGTACTGGCACAAGAACAGACATATAGATCAGTGGAATAGAATAGAGAGTCCAGAAATTAGCCCGAACCAATATGCTCAATTAATTTTTGACAAAGGAGGCATGAACATACAATGGAGCCAAGATAGTCTCTTCAATAAATGGTGTTGGGAAAATTGGACAGATATATGCAAGAAAATGAAACTAGACCACCAACTTACACCATACACAAGAATAAACTCAAAATGGATAAAGGACTTAAATGTACGACAGGAAACCATAAAAATTCTAGAAGAATACAAAGGCAACAAAATCTCAGACATATGCCAAAACAATTTCTTCACTGATACAGCTCCTAGGGCACTTGAAACTAAAGAGAAAATGAACAAATGGGACTACATCAAAATAAAAAGCTTCTGCACAGCAAAAGAAACCATCAACAAAACAACAAGAAAACCCACCTCGTGGGAAAACATATTTGCCAACGTCATATCTGATAAGGGCTTAATCTCCAAAATTTATAGGGAACTCATACAACTTAACAAAAAGAAGATAAACAATCCAATCAAAAAATGGGCAAAGGATCTAAATAGACACCTTTCAAAAGAGGACATTCAGAAAGCCAAGAGACATATGAAAACATGCTCAAAGTCACTAATCATCCGAGAGATGCAAATCAAAACAACAATGAGGTACCATCTCACACCTGTCAGAATGGCCATCATCAACAAATCAACAAACGACAAGTGCTGGAGAGGATGTGGAGAAAAAGGAACACTTGTGCACTGCTGGTGGGAATGCAGACTGGTGCAACCACTATGGAAGGCAGTATGGAGGTTCCTCAAAAAATTGGAAATGGAACTCCCATTTGACCCAGTGATCCCACTTCTAGGAATATATCCCAAGAAACCAGAAGCACCAATCAGAAAGGATATATGCACCCAGATGTTCATGGCAGCACAATTCCCATAGCTAAGATCTGGAAACAGCCTAAGTGCCCATCAGTAGATGAATGGTTTAGAAAACTTTGGTACATCTACACGATGGAATACTATGCTGCTGTTAAAAAGAAGGAACTCTTACCATTTGCATCAGCATGGATGGAACTGGAGAGCATTATGCTAAGTGATTTTTTTTTTTTTAAAGAAGGAAAAATACCACATGATCTCACTCTTTCGTGGATAATTAAGCCCATTACAAACTTTCGAACAATAATAAATACAGTGGCAGAGCTGCCTCAAACTGATTGTCGAACTGCAGTGGGAAGGCCAGGGAGGGTTGGGGGACAGGAGGGAGGGGAGTAAGAGATCAACCGAAGGACTTGTATGCATCCATATAACCAAAACTAATGGACATAAGACACTGGGGGGTAAGGGAGGGCAGGGGCTTGTCAAGGGTGGGGGGGGGGGAAGGACACTTATGTAATACCCTTTGTAATACTTATAGCGAAAAATAAAAAAAAAACAACACACACACACACACAAAAAAAATAATTCTATGATAATACTGCATGAAAGTACATTTGTAATAAATTGAAAGCCTAGAGACAATCACTGATTTTTCATGGTAGATGGCAAACTTACATAGGTTTATTAGCATCAGAGATTGAAAAGGTAACTAAGAGAGTCCATTTAAAAAAATCATAGATGATTAACAATTGAATTGTTTCTAACCTTTAGAGAACAGCTGAGTCCAATGCTGTTTAAGCTATGTTAGGTCATAGAAAAAGATGGAAAACTCCCCAGTTCATCTTATGAAACCGTGACTTAATGATAGAACCCTGTAGAAATTAACAGAAAAGAAAACCTCAGATCAATTTTCTTATGCATATAGATGCTAAAGTCATAAATAAAATATTAGTAAACAGAAGTCACCAGTCTATCAAAGATTAATACATTATTATGACCCAGAAAAATCTTTTAATATAATTCACTTCATTAGTAAATTAAAGAGAACCATATGAGCATGTCACTTCAATGCTGAAAAGGCTCTTGGTAAAATTCAGTTGTCATTCATAAATAAAAACTGTTAAGTAAACTATTTGTTTACTAAACATGTTTTTACTGAGCACCCATTATATGCCAGGTAATGTTCTAAATACTGGGGTGAAAGCAGTTAACAAAGACAAAACAAAATAAACCCTTTCTTCACTGACCTTACATTAGTATTTGGGAGTATCCAAAAAAAAAAAAGTTAAATGTCTCATTTATCAGATGGTAATAAGTACTGTAGAGAGAAATAAAGCAGAAAATAGGCAATTGCCAAGAGCAGAGGCATAGGGATAGTAGGGAAGTCCTGTCCTCATTGATAAGGTAGACATTTCTAGCAGAGACCTATGGGAGAGCAAGAGCAGGTGAACAAAACAAAAATTCCTGCCCTCATGGAGCCTACAATCTAGTGGGAAAAGGCAAAAAACAAAAATCACACTAAATAAAAAAAGCCTATAGTATATTAGGAGGTTTTAAGTGCTATGGAAAAAAAAGAAAAATCAGGAGAGTAAAGGGAACCAAGACCCAGGGGATTTTGAGGGACAGGCTGTAATATTAAGTAGAGTGGTCAGGATATTCCTCATGGAGAAGCTGAGATCTGAGGAAGGTCTTGAAGAAGGTGAGAGTATTAGCCACATGGACATGGGAGTTTGTGGAATTCAGATTATGTTGTGTAGCACCTTGAAGACCATTGTAAGGACAATTTAGAAATAGTTTAATGATTTTTAATAAGTCAAACACCCTTGTAACTATTAGCTATGTCAAGAAATCAAACTTTGCCAGTCAATCTAGAAGCCTTTCCATGTATGCTCTCTCAGACTTTATCGCCTATCCACTATTCTGGCACTGTCAGGATCACTTCCTTATATTTCTTTATAGTTTTATAACCCAGTTGTGTATACCTTTATACTATAGTCTTACCTATTAAAAATAATTTGATGTCTTGAATTTCTTTTAATCAATTTCTTTCTTTATCATGTTCTTTTTGTTGTTGTTAATCCTCACCTGAGGACATTTTCCCATTGATTTTTAGAGAGAGTGGAAGGGAGGGGGAGAGACACAGAGAGAAACATCAATGTGAGAGAGATACATCGAGTGATTGCCTCCCACACTCACCCCGACCGGGGCCAGGAGTAGGGCATGCAGCAGAGGTATATGGTCTTGACCAGAACTGAACCCATGACCACCCTTCAGTCACAGGCCGATGCTCTATCCACTGAGCCAAACCAGCCAGGGGTATCAGATTCTTTAGTTTTAGAAGAGTCTGGGTCATTTAGCCTGTAAAGTTATTTACAATCTTAATTTAGCTGATTGCAAAATTTTTGCAATCTAACTGCTGACTGTCCAACGTATTCTTTTGAATTCTGTACTTCATGCAAATTGGCATCTGAATCCAGAGGATTAATCAGACTCAAGATTCGACTTGGCAAGGCTGTGATTTTAGCAGCCATGATCCTCGGTGCCTAGATTCATCAATGTGTTGGATCCTACAACATTTTGATATTCTAATCTGATTTCCTTTCTATGTATTAGTTGGAAAACTTTTATAAAGTGATACTCCCTGCATCTACTATTTGATACCCAGATTTACTGGATAGGAAAAACGAATGATAAATACTTGATTCTTATTCTTTATTTGGTAGTTTTCAAAATAATGAGTTGGTTCCTTATCATATCTTCCCAAGAGACATGATAAGACTTGTGTTTTTAAAGGCTCCATCTGGCTCACATACTGAGAGTAGACCACAAAGATATCAAGGAAGAAGCGGGGAGACTATTTAGAAGAATATTGTAGAAATCAAGGCAAGAGATAATATTGGCTTGGACCAGGGGAATGGCAGTGGAGTTCATGAGAAGTGATGCTATTTGGATATATTTTGAGGTATAGTTGATAAGATTTTTGATGGATTGGATGTGGAGTATGAGAAAAAGAGGGTAGTCAAAAGACAATTTCAGTTTTATTTTGTTTAATCCTGCATATGAAGAATGAAGTTGCTTTCAACAGATGGGAAGGGCTACAAAAATAGTAGATTTTGGGGGAAGATCAGGAGTTCAGTTTGGACTATGTTGAGCTTCAGATATAGTTATTGGACTTCTGAGTGACTCTAAGAAAATAAAAATCACACTTAGTCATGTCACTGTCATTGTTAGCATTTTTGTATAATTATATATATATAAAACATTCATATATAACCTATTTTTACAAAATTGAATTTCTGTTGTGTGTACATTTTTAGATCTTTTTTCACAAGACATAACAGGAGCATTTTCTAGAAGTGAAATAATCTTTGAAAACATGAGTTAATGGTATTTCATCTTTAGTTTTACTATAATAACTCTAGCCATATACATTATGTCCTCTTTTACACATGCCTTTTTGCATGTCCATTCTAGTCCTGATGCTTTAGTGCAGAGGATTTGGTTTCCTGTAGTTACTGTGTATTATGATTCACACCTGTGGTTTGGCAGCTGGCCTAGCTGTAAGTGTTCAATGAAGACTCATGAAAGATCCATGCTTTTAAAATGAGTGTCTTGGAGGATTATATTCATCTCAGTCATTCAAGACCTTGGCATTGTCCCCATTCTCCGAGGAGGAGTGCCTTCTGCTATGAATGCTACAGTGGGAAGGAAGCCTGGGCACTTACAATGGGGGAGAACCTACAGATTCCCAGGTGTCTTGCCTGCAGTGCTGTGCCTGGGTGGTAGATTTTGAAATATACCAGTCTGTCATGTTTTAAGGTCCCAGGGAGACTCGAAGATACTGGAATGGTAACTAGTTTATACCCTAGTACACTTCAGACCTAACTGTTGGTTGATTTCTCGAAGGACCAAAAGAGTAAGAGAGATTTGATGAGCTCTATCCAGCCTGCAGGTTGTTGTCTCAAAAAGAAAATCAGGCTCTCTGGACCAGGCTCATTTCTTTCTAATCACTGTACCCTTTTGAACACAGAATGGCAGACTTTTTCTGTAAAGGGTCAGATATTTTTGGCTTTACAGGCCACATGATTTCTGTCGTAACTGTTCAGCTCTGATATTGTAGAACAAAAGCAGCCGTAGACAGTGCAGAAAACAATTGGGGTGTG
>NW_005871093.1:823417-889025 GCF_000147115.1 Myotis lucifugus
TCTTTTTGAAACTGTGTCCTACCTGCTAGTGGTCCATATCCCCAGTCTCTGAGGATCAGTTTTCTTAGATCACAAAGTGAGATCACACAGGCCCAACTTCCAGGTCTGTATTATCCCTGCTACACCTTGCTTCCTCTTAGAAAAAGCCAAGCTAAATAACTAGAACCCATGGGAAGAGAGGAAAGGTGAGCCCAAAGAGTTGATTTGGAACTCAGCTCTTAAGAGTAGAAAGTTTGGCCCAACCGTGTGGCTCAGTGGTTGAGTGTCAACCCATGAACCAAGAGGTCTGCAGTTCTATTCCCAGTCAGGGCACAAGCCTGGGATTGCGGGCTTGATCCCCATTAGGGGCATGCAGGAGGCAGCCGATGGAAGAGAGATGTTTCTATCTCTCTATTGCTCTCCCTCTCTCTCTAAAATCAATAAAAACATATTTTTTAAAAAGAGTGGGAAAGTTCCTGTGGTTCACCAACAGACAATGACCTCCTGGAGGATTGCTTTTTATTTTCTATTTCATTTTATTTTACTTATCCATCCTTATAGATCAACAGATACCTTTCTTGAACCTGATAAGTGCAAAGTAAACACTTTCCCCCCTCACACTCCTCACCAAAGTAGCCTCAGTACATCCTTTACTCTCCTCATGTGCCATTCTCTAAACTCACAGGTTCTCTCATGTATGCAAAAGTTGATTGGGTTCTTCTGTGAGGAAGGACATCTCCTGAGACCCTTACCCCCTTCACTAGATCCTACATGCCCTTAAGATACAGGCTTAGATCAGGGTTGACACCTTTTTTTCTGTACAAGGCTAAATAGTAAATCTTTTAAGTTTTGGGAACTATAGGGTCTTTCTCTCAACTACTCAACTCTGTCATTGCAGACAAGAGCAGCCATAGACAGTATATAAACAAATGAGTGTGACTGTGTTCCAATAAAACTTTATGACATTGAAATTTGATATTATGTGATTCATGTGTTACGAAATATTACTCTTTTTATTAAAAAAAACTACTTAAAAATGTAAAGGCCATTCTTAGCTCAAAGGCCAGACAGGCAGTGGGACTAGATTTGGCCTGTAACCCATACAATGCTAACTCTTGCATTAACTACTTGGTAATTTACCCTGACTCATGTGTCCTCACCCAAGAGAAGAATTAGTCTACTTCTGTCACCTGCATTCCAATGATATGGTTTCTAACCTTTGTCATTACATTTATCATGCTGTATATTAATCATGCTTCTATGTTATCTCTCGTACTGGATTCTGATCTTCTTGAGAGGAGGGCTGTGGCCTAGTCAGTCATCTTTGCATCTTTAGTATCTAACACTTGATCTGACACATAGTGGGTATTCAAAAAATGATTAATTTGATTTTTATGCTCAATAAATATAAAATGTCATTACTACTGTCTTAATGAGAAGCACCTGACTGATATGCAATAGGCTTCCAAGTTCTTCCCCTAAGGAGTCCATAGTAACTGCATTTGCTGCTAGTGGATCTTGTGACTCTGGTTATATAACAAAGCTTTCCAAATTCTTTTATTTTAGAGTTCTATCTCTTTCAGACAAGAGATGGTTGGACTTTATTTTAAATTATTTCTTCAATCCTAATGGTAAATAGTGGCTTTCACTTTACTTATGAGCCAGTGCTATAATCTGGATGAAAAAAATAATAATAGCTATTTCTTACTGAGCACATGCTACATTCCAGTCTCTGATTTTTCTTTACACCTTTGATAACTTTCTGACTACTATCAATTTACCTCTTTTTTTTTGTTCCCTACACCTGAAACAAACAAAGCAACGTTATGTTTTTCCTCCATGTTCTCTATTATAATGAATGATAACACCATCCATTCAGTCCTTAAAGTCAAATCTGAGTTCATCTAGACTCCTTTCCCTACTTCCCCCCATATCTAATTGGCCAGTAAGTCTTATAAATATCTCTTTTAAAAATTTATAGATATTTTCTTTCTTCCAGCTCTGTTTCATTTGCTCTAGTTGAAACTTTAATAATTTCTCAACTCATCCAATATATACTTGAACATCTGTATTGTTTTTCCTGATCCTGGTTGTCCCATCTTTCAGTGGACTCTTCCCGTAGTTATTAGCACTGAATGCTGATATTCTACCACATCACTCTTATAATTAAACCCTTCTATCATCCCCCAACATTGTCAAGATAAAGCCAACTTCCCAGTCATGGCATACAAGACCTTATGTGTGGCTCCATTGCCTAACACAGATATGTTTCAGAATTCAGAAAGTTCTGGATTTTACAAAGATCATATCCTATATAATAAAAGCCTAATATGCTAAGTGTCCGGTTGGCCGTTCAACCAATCAAAGTATAATATGCTAATGATATGCTAAGGCTGCTCAACCTCTCACTATGATGTGTACTGACCACCAGGGGCAGACAGTTGACTGGTTGACCAGTTGCTATGACGTGCACTGACCACCAGGGGGGCAGATGCTCAACGCAGGAGCTGCCCCTGGTGGTCAGTGCGCTCCCACAGGGGGAGCGCCAGTCAGCCAGAAGCCAGGCTCACGGCTGGCAAGTTTAGCGGTGGTGGCGGGAGCCTCTCCGCCTCCGCAGCAGTGCTAATAATATCCGGGGAACGGGCCTAAGCTGTCAGTTGGACATCCCCTGAGGGCTCTTGGACTGTGAGAGGGCACAGGCCAGACTGAGGGACCCTCACCCCCTGGAATGCACGAATTTTGTGCACTGGGCCTCTTGTGTTTACATAACACATTATATAACACTGGAGGCCTGATGCACAAAATTCATGCAAGGGGCTTGGCCCTCGTAGCTGCAGTGGCTTGCCTCAGCCCTCGCAGCCCTGGCTTCATCCGGAAGGTTGTCTGGAAGGTCATTTGGCTGTCTGGTCTAATTAGCATATTACACTTTTACTATTATAGATACTAGAGGCCTGGTGCATGAAAATTCGTGCACTTGGAGGGGGGTGCCTCAGCCCAGCCTGTGCCCTCTCGCAGTCAGGGAGCCCTCGGGGGTGTCCACCTGCCAGCTTAGACCTGCTCCCCAGGGTATCAGTTCTAAGCTGGCAGTCAGACATCCCTCTGGCAGCCCAGGAGCCCTTGGGGGATGTTCGACTGCAGCTTAGGCTCGCTCCCCACAGACAGCCTTAGAGCTGCCGCGGAGGTGGGAGGGGCTTTTGCCACTGCTGCTGCGCTCACAGCCATCAGCCTGGCTTGTGGCTGAGCGGAGCTCCCCCTGTGGGAGTGCACTGACCACCAGGGGGCAGCTCCTGCATTGAGCGTCTGCCCCCTGGTGGTCAGTGCACATCATAGCAGCCCGTCATTCCCAGTCATTCCACCGTTAGGGTCAATTTGCATGTTACCCTTTTATTATATAGGATTTTGTTGGTTTTGGCTCAACACTCTGTAATCAAACACATTAATATTTCATCAAAGAGTGTGAGTGTTTATATCAAGTAGAATAAAGCCTATACATAGATTCTGATAAGTTCAAGTCCTGTTTTGCTACTAAATGAGTTACAGGAATATGTTTAGTTCTTAGAGCTTTTTGGGTTTCACAAATTAGGACAAGAGACTGTGGCCCTGTAGATATCCAGTGGTCTGCTGGAGCTGGCTTGCCCCAGCTGCAGAAAGCTCATTTTGTGCATCTATTCTGAACTCTGCAGTTGGTGACTTCATGTTGGTAGGTTGAAATCAGCCATTTGGTGGGAGTTTTTCCACTATAGTCATCAGTAAATGCAACAAATCCTGGCCTTTTCTTCCATGGAGAGCAGGCTGTTAAACAGTATCAGCACAGCACGATATATACGGATTATATGTATAGTTCATCTGTATGATCCTGCCATTGTGGCAAACCAACTTGCTCACTCTACTCAGGGCAAAAGGCCAAGATTTTCAGGGAGGCATAAAATGTAAAAATTAAGATAATCAATAATATGGCAATAGAGAAACTGGGGACTTTGGAGTCAGATAGATATGGATTCCAATTCTAACTTCATTATTTCTAGACTCTGTGATTCTGGGCAACTCATTTAACTGTCTCTAGGTCCCAGTTTACACATTTGAAAACTGAGGACTGATAATATCTTTCTCTTAAGGTTGTTTTAAGGTTTAAATGAGATATCATATGCAAAGTACCTGACATAGAATGAACAGAAAATGTTTTTCTTTGTTTACTATAAAACCTTTTTTATGCTGGAGATGTTTATTTCTGCAGACATGGCTCTCATTCTCTAACATTCCTAATACATCCACAGTAAATATGCAGTTTGTACCTGAATATTCTCTAGTTATTTCATCTTGTGTCAGTTGATCTCCTTATAAAGGTATGATCCTTGACTTCTCTTGATCATGTTTGTACAAACTAAATTTGTAGGTTTTTTATTCCATGAAAAGTTTTTTTGTTATTTATTTAACAAATATTTTTTGAGTACCGATTTTATGTTCATGTGCTAGTGCTGGTGATAGAGAGATTAATAAGACATAGACTTTCCTTATATTCTGGTGGACTGTTAGGTAGTTGGGCCTGAAAGCCAACTATTTAAATGCAGGGAAATTACGAGGCTTTTGTAGTAATCCAGGCATGAGCCTGACCAGAAATCCAAGCAGCAACCCTTTGGTGCATGGGACTGCGCCCAACCAACTGAGCCAAACTGGTTAGTGCCAGGATGTTCTCCATGCAGGTAAAGAAAGTCAAGCAAATGCCCTGGCTCAGTTGATTGGAGAGTTGTCTTGAACACCAAAAGGTGATGGGTTCGATTACTGGTCAGGCCACATGGGGGAGGCAACTGATTGATATTTCTCTCTCACATCAATTCTCTCTCTCTCTCTTACACCTCCCTCCACTTCAAAAAAAGAAAAAAAAAAGGAGAGAAAAGGATCAAGCAAGTATCATTAGAGGTGAACCCATCTAGGAGAAATGTGTAGAGTGAAGAGAGCTGTGGGTTAAGTGGAGTCGGGGATAAATTTTTAAGTGAGGAAAAAAGAATTGGTTATTGAGGCAGGAAAAAAACCTGGAGCTAGTGGCCTCACAGAATCCCAGGGTGTGCCGTGCCAGCACAGCCAAGGGTTCGGTGAGCCTGAGGGGGAGCGGTGAAGGATGTAGAAAAGACAGACAAAGAGAATAAGCTGGGTCTAGGTGGATCTTCCTGTGCCTGGCTGAGGCCACAGAGAGAAATCCAGAGGCAAGCTGAGCCTTTATTTTATAGCCAGAGGTAAACAAGGTAGTGGTCACCATAGTTACAATGTTCTTGTGAGTTTCACTTGTTTTGGCAGCACTTGCTGCATCTCCCACAGCCCATTAGCTACCTAGATAAGATCTAGGGAGCATCATAAGATCAAGTCTAATTATGCTGAGAGAGCTGTGCCCTCTAAGCTGGGACTTGTTTGTGGCTTTGCCAACAGGTCAGTCCAAGGCTTAACCCTATAGCCACTCCCTACACCAGGGAAGAATAATTTCATTTTCTCTTGTCTTTTTAGGCAGGGAGCCCCTTTGAGGGATTCCTCATCAGATAGTGATTATCTGCAGTGAAAGGCCACATACTTAAAGAAAAAGGGTTGTTACCTTTGTTTGAATACCATGTTTGAATGACTTATGTTATGGTATGTAACTCTCTTAAGCACTTTTGTTTTAGTCATTTGGCCAAAATCTGCTAATTCAGAACCAATTTGTATCTAGATGTCATTTTATATTATATTTTTCCTTAGATTATGAGTTCTTTAGTAAAATATTGTGAATATAGTCAATATAAGCTTAAAGTAGGTTTCTAGGTTAAGAGGTAGAACACATTTATTTTGTAATATTAAAAGTCAGAAACAGCACCTCTTTTTCTTCCTTGGAAAGTAGAGTTCTTCAGGAAGTCAACAGAAAAATAGAACACATGAATATTATGTATTCTTAGTGAATCATGGTTCTCTCCACTGTTTTATTATGAAAATTTTCAAATGTACAAAGAATGGAAAGAATTATACCCACTATCTTACACAATTAAGATTTTACATTTATACAATTAAGATTTTGCTATATTTGCTTTATCACATGTCTGTCCATCTAGTCATTCATCAGTCCTGTCTTTTTTCTTTTTGGTGCATTTCGACTAAGTCGACTAGCTGTTTTTCTAAGCAATTGTATTTTTTTCTGAACATTGTAATTAAAATGTCTGCACATTTTGTGCAGATGGTATCAGCTCATCCTTTTTCCTATTTCTAGAAATCTGAGATTGCCAATAATTACTGTCAAATTTAGCATATTAAACAATTTCTGGTAAATACTGTTAAGCCTGGTCAGTGCCCACATTATAATGAAGACACTTAACATTTTTAAAGTTATCAAAAATAATTTTCAGTGGTCTTTGAATACTGTTTTTTTGTATTTTAAATAAATATTTATTCATATTCTATTGTTTCCAGAGTGGAGAGATCAACAGACCAAGTCATCAAGCCAGTCAATGTAGCAGCTCTATCAAAATGGGTTGGGAAAATACCTCCAGACGTTTTACAAGACATGGCAGTGATTGCACCCATGCTTGCCAAACTTGGATATGACCCATATGCCAATCCACCCAACTACGGAAAACCTGATCCCAAGATCCTTGAAAACACTAGAAGGGTAAGTGAGATTTTTAAAGTGAATTGAGAAAACTGGATATGGTATTTGAATCCTGAAAAGTTTTATTTTTTTTCTTGCTTTTTGTGATTAGAAAATTATTTTAAAGTAGAAAAATTCTATTTGTAGAATGCTTTATTACCATATGTCTTCCACTGCATTTTAAGGAAAACTGTGGCTCTTCCCAGGAACTATGGGGACAATTTTTAAATATATTTTGCACAATTTCTAGGATGGTGCTTACTGTTGGGGAGATTTATACTCATAGCTGATTTACCACAAATTTGCATAAATACCAAAATTACTAGCAACCTCACTTAATTCTAGTTTCTTTTTTCTTTGAATCTAATGACTACTTTACTTTTAAACCTTTGTATAGATGAGGCATGATTTCTTCATACTTGAAAACTAAACATAGGCTACATTAGAAGAATTATTAATCATGCAATAAATTACCCCTCTAATTAAGAAAAAGTTGCTGTTAAAGTATAATTATAAATTTTCCTATTAAAAAATTATGCTCACAACTTTATGAAATATTGTTTCAGAAAAGCTGAAAACTCAAGAGGTAATCTGAATATATACCTTATCAGTTGAATCTACTTCAAATCAGACCTTAATGTATTCTTTTTTAAAATTGTGGTAAAATATACATAATGAAAGGATTCTCAGACCAAATTCCATCTTGTGTGTACAGGCTTCCCCACATCACCAAGCAATTCTCTGACGCCAGCAGGGTATCCAAGAATGCAACTAAATTCTGGCACCATTTACCCAGAGACAGATCAGATTCCACAGGGAAAGGGCTCATTCCCACAAGACCACCCTCCACTTCAGATACCAGTTGCAGCCCAGGTTGTACCGAACAGCTACAAATCAGAGGTTCCCATGACCCTCCTCCTTGGGTTTAATTAATTTGGTAGAATGGCTCACAAAACTCAAGAAAACCCGTTTACTCACTTAAATTATGGATTTATTACTGAGGACATTAAAGGATAGGAATCAATAGTGAGACAAAGAGGTATGTAGTGGGGGGTCCCGAATAAAAGAGCTTCTAGCCTTATGGGGCTGATACCAGCACATGGTAGCATTCTGGTTCCTGTAGGTGGAAGCTCTCCAAAAAGGGTCTAAGAGCTGTCCTTTCAGGTTTTTACGAAGGCGTCATTACATAGTCATGATTGACTAAGTCTTTGACCACTGTCCATTGATTCAGCCTCAAGCCCTTCTCCCCTCCCTGAAAATTGGGGTGGACTGAATGTTCTAAACCTCAAACCACATGGTTGGTTTCCAGTGACAACCAGCCCCTACCCTGGGGTTGTTTCCAGAAGTCACCTCATTAACATAACAAGAGACACCATGGTTGCTCTCTCATCACTTAGGACATTCCAAGGAGTTGGAGAGCTGTGAGCCAGGAACTGTGGATGAAGACCAAATATATCTGAGAAATATATTTTGGTCATCTGAATATGTATATCTTATAAACCAAAATGTTGCACATAACATTAACTTTACCATTTAACATTGTAAGTGTACTAGAGGCCCGGTGCACGGGTAGGGTCCTTAGGCCTGGCCGGCAATCAGGGCCAATCTGTGGGGCGACCAGCAGGGTGATCAGGGGAGCCCCTGGTGGCACCCGCCTTGGCTGGCCCTGGCGCTGCCCACTCGCTGGTCCTGCCTCTGGCTGCCAGCATGGTCGCCTCCCTCTGTGGGGTGACCGGCAGGGTGAAAGGGGGGCCCTGCTGGCACCTGCCTTGGCTGATCTCGGGCCTGCAGGCTGGGGGCAGCTTCTGCATTGAGCGTCTGCCCCTTGGTGGTCAGTGCATGTCATAGCAACCGGTCGTTCCACCAGTCATTCTGCCGATCGGTCGATTTGCATATTAGGCTTTTATTATATAGGACTAAAGGCCCGGTGCATGAAATTCGTGCACAGGGGCCAGGGTCCCCTCAGCCCAGCCTGCACCTTCTCCAATCCGGGACCTCTCAGGGGATGTCCCAACTGCCGGTTGAGGCCTGATCGGCAGTTGGACATCCCTCTCACAATCCTGGACCGCTGGATCCTAATCACTCACCTGCCTGCCTGCCTGGTCGCCCCTAACTGCCCCCCCTGCTGGACTGATCACCCCTCACTGCCTCTGCGTGCTGGCCTGATCGCCCCTAACTTCCCCCTGCTTCTGGCCAGGTCACCCCTAACTGCCCCCTCCCTGCCAGCCTGGTTGCCCCTAACTGCCCCCCTGCCAGCCTAGTCGCCCCCAACTACCCCCCCCCCCGCCGTCCTGGACACCCCCAACTACCCCCTCTGCCGGCCCTGGTCACCCCCCCCCCTGCTGGCCTGGTCGCCCCTCAAGGCCCCCCACCGGTCTGGTCCACCCCATGCAGCCTGCTGTTCAGTTGTTTGATCATCCCTCACTAACCCCCCTGCCGGCCTGGTCATAGGCAGCCATCTTGTGAGAGTGTGATAGTCAATTTGCATATTACCTCCGTATTATATAGGATAGTTCAGTGGCATTAATACACTAGTCCTACTAGGAACTCTGGTGGCTTTGCAGCCTGGTAATTGTGTCTTACAGGGTTCAAATGAGTTTTTCTTTCTTTTTTCTTGGACACCAGGGTCCCAAACCATCTGGGTAGGCCTTAAATCTGGGGCTGGGGATGGAAGCGTGTGAGCTTGAGAGAAGGCGGTTTTCTTTCTGCTTTCTACAAAATCAGTTAATGAAAACCTCCAGTGTGGGAGGGCGGAAAGGTTGGAATCCACTAGAAATGGCCCTGGAGAGAGACCAACCGCCGGATTTGGGCCTGAGGATAGGAATGACTGCCCCTGACAGAGCCACAGTCAAATCCCCTCTGGACAACAAGGCTCAGAATTGATGCCCCATTGACCTCTCTTGGCTTCTCAGAGATGGAGCCAGCTGGGCCTTGGGCCCTCTTCCCATTCCCCTGGGAGACCTCCCAACCTCTTCTAACCACTCACCCCCCACGTTGAGGCATTACTTTTGTGGGAAGTTTGCACTACGTCCCAAGCCCCAGTGCAAAAAGATTTTGGGGAGCCTGGCAATTGAATGGAAGCTGCAGTTGGGAAGCCAGAATTGGTTGGGATCTCAAAGATGTTCACCCAACCCCGTTCATTTGCCACCTAGATATAGTGAGCTCAGTAAAGCCCAGGGGTTTGCCTAAGGTCACCCAGCAAGCCGCTGGTGGGGCACGGATCACGGCAGCCCCCGCGGTGGGGGCTTTTTTTCTTGATGCTCTGGGAACTCCCAGCCCTGAAAAAACTGTTGGACCAGGTAGGCCTCTGCCCCGGTGACTGACAAGCTGGTGTCATGGGCACCACTGAAAATCAGGCCTGATCCAGGGAGCTGTCCGCAGCCACGCTCCAACCTCCAGGAAATGGGGCCTGGGAGGCTTCCCAGGGCCTGGTGGCGACTCTGAAAAGCATCATTTGCATTGTTGTGCAATATCCTCACTATCCATCTCCAGAACTGTTTTCATCTTTCCAAACTGAAACTACATACTCATTACCTATTCTCCCTCCCTCCAGCCCCTGGCAATCACAGTTCTACTTTCAGTCTCAGATGTATTTGAAACTATAATTTAAACGAGAAAACCATGTTAGCATAAGTTCACTGATAAATTATTTGATTTCAAGATTAAACTTTCTTGCCTTTTTCTGGCATTCTTTTGTTTATGTCAGTGCTCTCCCCTCCCCACAACCTATAATTTATTCTCTCTTTCTTTTGATACCTTTAATTGACAAATTTATATATATATATATATATATATATATATATATATATATAATTTATATTAAGTATTTTTATTGATTTCAGAGAAGAAGGGAGAGGGAGAGATAGAAACAATGATGAAAGAAGAAAAAAGAAACATCAATGATGAGAGAGAATCATTGATCGGCTGCCTCCTACACACCCCCTCTGGGGATTGAGCTGGCCACCTGGGCATGTGCCCTGACCGGGACTCAAACCATGACCTCTTGGTTTATAAGTCAATGCTCAACCACTGAGCAACACCAGCTGGGCACAAATTTATATCTTATGAGGTTAATTTCCAATGTGGATTTTTTTCTCTTAAGTATTATTTTCATTTTCCTTTTTCAGTTCATCAATGGCTATGTAGGAAGAGCTATCTTCTTGTAACCCATCATATATACAGACAAATTTTTTATTTGTAAAATAATCTTTGTTCTTTTTATACTTTTCATATATATGAACATTTTTCTATAAAAATATAAGCTCAGTGTATAAAACTTATAAAAGATAAGAGAATAAAATTCACCTATGATGTTACTGTTACTGGATGGCCCCCTGACTCAGAGGAGGGCTGTTCCCTCCTCAGCTCTAGTCAATCTCATAAGAAAGATTTCAGATGAGTGATAGACCACAATGTTGTAGCAAAGCAAGCAAATTTTAAAAATACACTTGTCAAAAGCACAAGTGGGCAACCCAGCTGGTCTGAGTGCCCCCGGTGGAGGTTTAAGCATTTTATACTTTTCTGTCTACAGGTTCCAAGGTTCCTCTGCCAGATATCTTGGGCAACAGACTAGATTTCAAGGTCCCCCTTTTACTTTGTTGTGACTTTTCCCAGAATTTCTAAGAACATTTAGTAGTTTTATCTTGGCAAGTCCCAAGACTGCTGCCTTCTTTATTCAGTGGGTGAAATAAAATCCCCTTTTTCTTCCCTCCCCTCCTCCTGCCCTAACATCCCCCAAGTGATATTTGTTCTTGAGTTTAGTTGGCACAAATGGTATTAATTCAATCTTTGTTCTCTGTTTTCTCAGACCAGGTTGACTTAAGCTATGTATTCTCTGGTTAGGGAGGAGAGGTATTGACCATTTGCTCTCAACTGTCTTTGGTTGGAGAAGATAAGATCTTGCACTTTACAAGCTGGCTGCAAGTTGCCCAAACTGTTTGGCCTTGTTTAATTTTCTTGTCTCAGTTTCTCCATTCACTTGCTCAGGAATATTCCTATCTTATTATTATCCTGCTATATTACCACTCATACACATACCATTCTTATTGTTTTGATGGATTCCCTTCCTTCTGTACATGTTGGTAAACGAGATAAGATTACATATTTTGCAGGCTTACCTTTGCATACACATGATTTTGTATCCAAGCCTTTCCACTTAATATTTATTAGTATTTTCCCATTGTGCATATGCTTTTTAAACATAAATTTTCATGGTTATGTAATATATCATTACAATGAGCCACCTTAAGTCCTTTCTGAAACATAGTAAATAAATGAATGAGCAAATAAAATGTTTCTCTGGTGTATGTTCTAGAATTCATTTTACCACTTTTCTTTTGTTGTTTACAATTTCTCTTTGACAAATCATGCTACAATGAACATCTTTACACATACTACATTTTAGTTTTTTGTGTGTGTTTTTTTAGGTGAGACTGAGAGTAGAATTAAACCAGATCAAAGTACTTGATATTTTTAAGGTGTTTGATATATGTTGATAATTTTTTAAAAACCTTTTGAACTACCAGCATAATATACATCATTTTATTTTAGATTTTTTCTAATTTTAATAGGTTTCATTTATTAATGTAATTGAACATTTTCTAATTTAACCTATATGTATATATCTTTTTATGAACTATCTCTTAAGTTTTTTAAAAAGTTTTATATGCGTTAAAGTTTTGGGAACTACATTCTGCTGAAGATGAGTAACATATCAATCTAGTATCCCTCATCATAGTGCTTGATAATCTCTTAGTAATTGGTAATTCCTAGCTTTTTCCTTTATACAATACTGAAATGGTTTTTATAAACCAATGTGCATGTGTAAATGATATTTAGAGGTTTCCCAGGCAGTAGACATTATAGTTTTCCTACATTCAAGTTGGCTGGCTAGATTATTCTTGGCTTGCTTGAGTGGTAGTTTGGGAAGAATGCTATGACTTGAATCCATGTGACTAGAGAATTTGTTTCAGACACATTTGTGGCTTTTGAAAGGGCTTCAAAATGCACACTGAAAAGAAAAACCTTCCCATGCCCTCCTATCTCTAACGTGACAAATGATTTTGAGGGAAAAAAGATAAAGTGTGAACTATAATTGCATTTTTGAGCACTTTGTGATAATGCATACAAGCTGACATTCTTGTTTCGTGGGTTTGGATTTCATAGCCTTCTTGCAATCCAAATCCTGTGTGCTTTCAAAATTTTTTTTGCCTGTAAAAACACAGATGTTTAAATATACAGCATTGATGATCATGAAGTTTTATAAAGTAATGCTTAAAAAGTGATCTTTGATTGTCAGCTATGACATGAGATAGGCTCCAAAGAAAGAAGGTAGCTGACGAGATTGTTCCCTTTATAGGGTGGAAAGTGGGAATAAATTCCTTTTTTTTGTATGGGAATATAGAATCCAAAGCCCCAGGCCTATATGTGCTGGTTTTTGTACAATTTTGTACAAGTCTAGAAGTACTGGTGTCTAAGACAGCATATTTTGGGGACATATTGCCCAGCTTTGAGTAAAAATCATGTGCTCATGGGTGCTGTGACTCAGATGGTAAACTGGAAATGAAATGCTAACACATTCCATGCTCTTTCCCGTCACAGTCTCTAATTGTAGCACATTTTGGTAAATAGTGCCCTTTAGGTTGCATCTTTAGTCTTCTCCCTCCTCCTTAGGTTTTTAATATATTTAGGTTTACAGGCCTATTTGAGAATCCAATAAAACCTGTGGATCTCTACCTCAGAAATACAGACACATATATACACAAAATTTACACAAAATTTCAGTGGATTCATCGGTGCCCCTGAAGCCCATCAGATAAAGGGCTTCTGTTTTATAGTCTCCTCAGTCAAGCTGATCCACTCAGTTTGATTGCAGCCTATTTGCTGATGATCATAAATCTGTATTTCTCAGTGGGTCTCTTTCCTGAGCCCCGGGCTCATAATTTCCAACTACCTTCTGTATATCTCCACCTGGCTGTTCATGAGGACCTCAAACAATGTCCAAAATTGAACTTATGGTCCAAACTTGTTCCCTGATAGCAGAAGCTAAGTAGTAGGAAAGTAGAGTAGGGGTGGGATAAGGCCGTGCTCATTTGTATTTATATAATCTCTGAACCAATGAGCAGATATGAGGAGCAGAGTCCTCAAAACATACAGGGCAACACTGACATAATTTCAATTTCAGATAAACCATCTAGACACATCAATAAGGAAAAACAGGACTTGAACAACACTATAAACTACTGAGACCTAACAGACTTATACAGAATACTCCACCCCATAACAGCACATTCTTCTCAAGAGCACATGGAACATTTTCCAGCATGGACCATATGTTAGGCCATAAATAATGTTCAGTACATTTTAAATTATTTAAATCATACAAAATATCTTCTCCAACCACAACAGGATGAAGTTAGAAATTAATAACAGAAGGAAAACTGGATAATTTTCAATATGTGAAAATTAAACAATACACTCTTAACCAAAGAAGAAATCATTAGGGAAATTAGAAAATACTTTAAGATGAATGAAAACAAAAACACAACATACCAAAATATATAGGATGCAAAAAAAGCTGCATAAAAGGTACATTTATCTCTATAAAAAATGAAAGATCTAAAATGTAACACCTTGAAGAACTGGGAAAAGAACAAAACTATACACAAAGCGAGCAGAAGAAAGGAAATAATAAAGATCAGAGCAGGAATTAATGAAATAGATAATAGAAAAAATAGAATCAACAAAACTAAAATAGGTTATTTAGGATGATGAGCAAATCTGACAAATCATTTGCTAGATTACCTTTTATTTTTATTATTTTTTAAATTCTCACCCAAGGAGTGAAGATATTTTTCCCACTGATTTTTAGAGAGAGTCGAGGGAGGGAGAGGGAGAGAGAGAGAGAGAGAGAGAAACATTGACTTGAAAGAGACACATTCATTGGTGGCCTCCGGCTCATGCCCCAGGATTGAACCTGCAATCGAGGTACTTGCTCTTGACCAGGCATCAAATCCACGACCCTTTGGTCCGAGGGCTGAGGGCCAACACTCCAACCACTGAGCCAAACTGGCCAGGGCTAGATTACCTTTTAAATGCCTGTGATGATGATTCCTGTTTCACTTATATTGGTTATTTTAATGTACTGTTTGTTTGTTTTTATCAGTTTTGCCTGAGGTTTATAAAGTTTTTTATATTTTTAAAATCTTCTTTTGGCTTTGTTGATTTTACCTATTTTATCTGTTTTCTACCTTGTTTCTTCTTTTTTATGGTTTTGGGTTTAATATGCTACTCTTAATCTTAACTTCCAGAGATGGATGCTTAGATCATTGGTTCCCACCCTTATTTTGTTCTTAAATATTCACTTAAGGTATAAAATTCCCTTTTACCAAGGCTGTATTAACATCTTAGATGTTTTTATATGTAATGTTTTTTGGTTTTTAGTTAAAAATATTTGGTAATTTCCATTCTTTTTTTTTTTTTTTTTTGCTCCCATGGACTATTTAGAAGTTTATTCCTTCATTTTCAAACATTTAGGAATGTTCTGGTTATCTTCTTGTAATTAATTTCTACCTTAATACCACCGTACCAGAGAATCTATTGCTAGGTTTTTTTTTAGGTTTTTGAAATTTGTTAACACTTGCTAATAAATTGTTAAACACTTGCTAAATTTATTAACTTTGGCCCAACAAATTGTTAATTTCAAAAAGTCTTTTTCATTTACTTTAAAGGAATATTTATTCTGCAGTTTTTTGCTTACAATTGCTATATAATGACATTAGGTCAAGGTGGTTAACTGTGTTATAATAATCTTCAATAACCTTACCAATTTTTAATGTATATATTTTTTTATTGATTTCAGAGAAGAAGGGAGAGGGAGAGAGAGAAAAATATCAATGATGAGAGAGAATCATCGATTGGCTGCCTCCTGCATGCCCGTGCCCCCCTGCCCCCCAATGAGGATCAAGGCCGCAACCCAGGCATTTGCCCTGTCTGGGAATCGAACTAGCAACCTCTTTTTAAAATATATATATATTTCTTTATTGATTTCAGAGAGGAAGGGAGAAGGAGAGGGAGATAGAAACATCAATGATGAGAGAGAATCATTGATCAGCTGCCTCCTGCACACCCCTTACTGGGGATCAAGCCTGCAACCCAGGCATGTGCCCTTGGCCGGAATCGAACCTGGGACCCTTCAGTCCACAGGCTGATGCTCTATCCACTGAGCCAAGCCGGCCAGGGCTGAACTGGCAACCTCTTGATTCCTGGGTCGATATTTAACCACTAAGCCACACTGGCTGAGCCAAAATGTTTTTTTAAGCGAAGCAATAAAAAGTTCCTTTTGAAAACACAGAAATAAATGGATACATTAATGGTGCATGTTCATTTTCTCTGTCCTGGTACCAGGCTGGCATTTGGCTTGGACTGGAATGGATTCCTCATAATTTGGATTGAGAGATGACTCCTTTACATATTCATTGAGACCTGTAATTCTGGACACAGGGCCTGCACATCAAAAATGTCTTCATTGCCCTGGGCGGTTTGGCCCAGTAGTTAGAGCGTGGGCCTACAGACTGAAAAGTTGCAGGTTCGATTCCCAGTCAAGGGCACATACCTTGGTTTCAAGTTCCCCAGCCCTCATAGGTGTGCATGCGGGAGGCAATCAATCCATGTGTCTCTCTCACATCAATGTTTCTCTCTCTCTCTCCCCCCTCCCCCATACATACACACAGACCTCCCTCCCTATCACTGTCTCTAGAAATCATTGGAAAAAAATATTCTCGGATGACAATTAAAAAATAAAAATTTAAAAAAGGCTTCATTGTTGAGTGAGTGATTTAATTAAACTATTTGAATAATTCATCTTATCTGTTTGTATGTCATAATTATAACACTTTATTACAGATAATCTCAAACTTTTATACCACAATGTACAATTTTAAGTGCAATGTTGTTGCTATAGTAAGGAAAGATAGTTGCCATTAACTAGAACTCAATGACCAGTGACCTCATAATCAATTAACTGTTTCTTAGTAGAATTTCTGTTTAACACAGCCACGACATTACTACTCCCTAAGAGCATTTTCTACTGTTTTATACTTTTTCCAATTGGGTTGAAAAAGATACAGATTTCAGAATTCTTAAAATTTTTTAAGCATGCATTTCAATTTATAGTACTTTTGAGCAGAAACTTGATGGCATATATTAAGATTTATTATGGAGTCTCTAGCAGTCTCTTGGAAATAATTATTTTATAGAAAAAGAAAAGAGTGAGTAAGATGAAAAGTAGTAACTCTTCACTGATGGAGACCATTATGAAAGGATCTCACCCATTTATTTCTTTTTTCAGCCAATTGTCTATTCTTCCTGTGTCCAAGATACAAGAATGATGAATCCTCTGACCCTCCCCTTAAGAAGTTTGGTGAACATAGAGTGCAGTTAACTGTTTCTAGTTCACAGCTTCTCCACGTTCCCAATTCAACTCACATTCCAGTCCATCTTATCCAACTTCACCCAAAAGTCAACACACTGAAACATTTCTTTTTTTAAGAAAACATTGTTTCAGTACACTACCATGCTTCTGAGTTGATTAATATTTTTCTTCTTAATATAGGAAATGTAACATTCGCCCAGTTGTTTCTGGACAGCACAAGACTATTGAACTCTCCAAGAACCCGGGTGGAGATTTGCAAAGCTGCCAAAATATTTTTAGACAAATGTGAATATGTAAACATACATGTTATCAGCTATTTCATACTTGTGCTTTAGAGATAATGAGTCTCCAGTGGGCCACAAGAACCAAGTGGGACTGAAGATGTAAATTTCAAAACCTAGATTCCTTGCTGTGTTATCATATCATGTGCTTTCTCTGCATGTGAAACTATCAAGTCATAATTTCTTAAGGGGGAATGATTAATACTTTATTAAAAATAACGAATTACATTACAAAACAAACTGCAGCAGGCCAAGCATGGGCCAGTGGTGAAAGTTTGTCATGAACTAAGAATTATGATTAATCCATTTTTGTGCAGTTGAGTACAATTGGAAAGAAGAAGGAAGGGAGGGAGGGAGGAGTATATTATAGAGTTTATAGTGAGTTTACAGAAAGAAGAAGGAGGAATAAGTTAGATTTGAGTTTACAGTGGAATTTGAATTTACAACCAGGCGTTGTGAGACTAATCTTTTAACCTTTGGAATGAATCCTTAATACATAGTATAATCATTAGTACATGTTTCTGGAGATTGTTTAAAATTCTCTTATTTTGAAAGAATGTTTTGAGTTAAATTAAGGATTGGCACTTATACCCTGCAGGCCAAATCTGGCCTGCCACTTGTTTTTGTAAATAAAGTTTTATTAGAATATACTCTGCTTATTTATTTACATTTTCTTAATGTCTGTTTTTGTACTACAGAGCTGAGTAGTTGGAAAAGTGGCTGTAGGACCCACAAAGCCTAAAATATTTACTCTCTGGTCTTTTACAGAGTTAAGCTGCCAACCCCTGAGTTTAATCCTAAATTTCAGCCCATTCACAGATTATGTAGTTCTTATAATATACTCCAGTGAACTTTGTAAGATTAATATATTTGTGGTGTTGAAAATGTTTTTATCTCCCTGATTTTCCCCATCTTTTTCATATTTATAGAAAAATCTGAAGAACATCTGTATACCTTTAACATGATTCATTAGTTGTTAAAATTTTGCCATGTTTGCTTCATCTCTTCATCTATCTCTCTGTATGAACATGCATGCACAGATGCTTTGTTGCTGCTGCTGCTGTCGAATTTTTTGAAGGTTGTAAATATTATGCTTCGTCAGCTTTTTGATTGTGTATAAGGCTATACAACTTTCATTTCTGTAGCACTTTGTTCATCCCTGTTTCTGTTTGTAAACTATAAAAATTCTAAGTATAATGCATTAGTCATACATTGCTTACACGTGGCAGACTGAGTAATGCCCCCTAAAGATTTCCATGTCCTAATCTCTGGAATCTGTGAATTCGTTACATTAAATGGCAGAGGGGACTTTACAGATGTGATTAAGAAATTTAAAATGAAATGATCCAGTATTATCTGGGTGGGCCCAGTGTACTCACAAGGATCTTCCTAGGAGGGAGGCTCATGCCTGAGTTGCAGGTTTGGTCCCCCATTGGGGTGTGAACGGGAGGCAACCTTTTGATGTTTCTCTCTCCTTCTCCCTTCCTCTCTTTCTCTAAAATTAATAAATATAAATATAAATATAGGGGTAAATAAAGATATACCATGATAGCACTAATAAAAAATTGCTAAGTGAAAAAAGCCAATTTGAAAAGGCTGCATACTGTATGATTCCAACTGTATGACATTATAAAAAAGGCAAAACTATGGAGACAGTAAAAAAGTTGAGACCAGGGGAGATGAACAGGTGGTGGTACACAGGAGAGATTTATGCCAGTGGAACTATTCTGTATTCTACTGTCATGGTGAGTACACAGAAAGTACAGCACAAATAGCGAACACTAGTGCAAACTAAAGACTTTTATTAATTGCAGCATATTAATACTGATTCATTAACTGTAGCATATGTACTACAGTAATGCAATTAATAATATGGGAAACTGTAGAAGAGAGAGAGGAAGTATATGGGGACTCTGTACTTTCTGCTCAATTTTTTCGTAAACCTAAAACTGCTCTAAAAATATTCTATTAATGTAAAACTGTATGAGGCAATTATTAACCCCAGCTAAAATACACACAAGTTGTGTAAAAGAAGTAAATGTGTGATATTTATACTTTCACTTTATATAAATATTTATATTGTAATAATAATGAAAATGTACAGAATGTGTTTTTAACAAAAAAGTGTTGTGTACTTTCTTTTAATGCTCACCCAAAAATATGCTTATTGATTTTAGAGGGGGCGGGGAGAGAGAGAGAAACATTGGTGTGAGAGGGAAACATCAATCAGTTGCCTCCCATACTCACCCCAACCAGCAATACAACTTGGATCTGGGTATGTGCCCTGACTGGGACTCGAACCCACATTTCAGTGTACAGGACAATGCTCCAACCAACGGAGCCACACCGGTCAGGGCTATTGTATAATTTTTGAGAAGCTAGAGGAAAGGAAGTGATTCAGACCTGATATCCTCATCCTATTAATAAAAAGCTAATATGCAAATTGTCCCCTCTACCAGGAGTTTTACCAGGCGGCGGGGCTGGCTAGCCAACCTCCCGTGGCCCCTCCCCCCAGCTGGCCCAGCCCGTACCCCACCCATGCACGAATTCGTGCACCAGGCCTCTAGTCTATTATAATAGGAAGTCTGTGTAACAGAAGTGAACATCCATGCTCCAGTCTGAAGATGTTTCCCCCATGTATCCCCAAGCCCATTTCACCATGTCTTCTGCATCATCAGATTTTGCTCTCCAGTAGGATCTTTCCCATCAATAAACAAATATGCCCTTAGTGGGTTTTTTTTTTTTTTAGCTTAATATGCACACATGCACACACAGAATTCCGTTTCTTTGCTGCCCTTTACATCAAAACTCAGCCTGGCCAGCTTGGCTCAGCAGTTGAGTGTCGACCTATGAACCAGGAAATCACGGTTCGATTCCCGATCAGGGCACATGCCCAGGCTATGGGCTCAATCCCCAGTATGGGGTTTGCAGGAGGCAACCAATCAGTGATTCTCTCTTATCACTGATGTTTCTATCCCTCTCTCCCTCTCCTTTCCTCTCTGAAATCAATAAAAATAAAAAAGAGTAAGACTTGAGGGAAAAATTCTTAGTGTTCTCCTTTAAAAAAAACACGCTCAAGTTTTCTTTACTCCCTGTCTCCAATTCCTTCTCCTTTATTCTGTCATACATTCAGAATTTCATAACTACCAGGCTACTTAATTTACATCGTCAAGGTCACACTGACCTTCATGTTATTAAATCCAGTGGTCATTTTTTTTTACCTCCCAGTATCTTTTGATACAATTGATTACTCCCTCCTTTTTTTTATGAGTTTATTTATTATTTTTTTTATTGATTTCAGAAAGAAAAGGAGAGTGAGAGTGAGATAGAAACATTAATGATGAGAGGGAATCATTGATCGGCTGCCTCCTGCACAGCCCCTACTGGGGATCGAGCCCGCAACCCCAGGCATGTGCCCTTGACCAGAATCGAACCTGGGACTCTTCAGTCCACAGGCCAGTGCTCTATCCAGTGAGCCAAACCAGCTAAGGCGATTACTCCCTCCTTGATATGTTTCTTTCACTTGGCTTCTAGGACATGACTTAAAATATATTTTTTTTCCTATGTCATTGATATCTTCTTAGTCGTCTTTGTTGGTTCTTCTTCTCCCTGACTTTTAAATGTTAGAATGTCCCAATATCTCAGTCTTAAGTCCTCTGCTCTTCTCTATCTACCATGAGCCCCCCTGGGTTACCTCATCAGGTATTGAGGCTTCACCTAGCATCTCTAAGTTAATGCTTCTCAAATTTATATATTCCAGCTCAGACCTCTTCCATGAACTCCAGAATTGTATATCCAACTGACTACTTGATATTTTCATTCATTGGCTAATAGACATCTCAAACTTAACGTATCCAAAACTGAACTAATGATCTTCCAAAAATCTACTAAACACAGAATCTTTCCTAACTGAGTTGATGGCAGCTGCATATTTCCAATTGGTAGTTGCTTAGGCCAAAAACCTTGGAGTCATCCTTGACTCTCCTCTGCTCTGTCACATCCCGTATCCAGTCTGTTAGGAAGTCTACATGTAATTAGAAAAACAAATCCACAAACCTACCACGCCTCACCACCTCCACTGCCACCCTCCTTGCCATCCTTTCTCGTCTGGATTATTGCTGTAGCCTCCATACTCCAGTCTAAGGTAAACAGAGCAACGGAAGTCTGAGGATGGTGCTTTGTAACTTCCCATTTCCCTGCACTGGACAAATTACTTAACTTCTCTGTGCCTTTCTCTCTAAAAAGATAATACCTCCCTCCAGAGATTGTGGAGTTCCACAAGATAGTACATATGAAGCCCTTACTTAACACTAACCTGGTGCAGAGAAAGTAGTAAAGTTTAGCTGCTGTTCTTTTCATTTTTATTTCCAGTGCACCCTCCAAATCAAATGCCTACTTTTGTCTTCCTGTCACTTCTTCAGTGCTTGAGGTGGGCGGAGGCTCTGTAGAGAGGTGTGGATTCTGAGTACCTAACTCATCGCTGTCAGACAAAATCCTCAGTCCTTAGTGCCAGGGAGTAGTATGTCCAGAACACTGTTTCTTGTCGCCAAAGGAAATTCTATTCCTAACTTTGCTGTTTTTGTAAGCAATGCAGGACTTGGTTTCTTGACTAAATAGGAATTGCTTTGTCAGTAGAAAGTGTTCTTTTTGTCAGTACCAAAACTTAACTGTCTTAATTATATATCTATACTAGAGGCCCGATGCACAAAATAGTGCAAGGGGCTCAGCCCTCGCAGCCCCGGCTTCGTCCAGAAGGTCATTCGGCTGTCCGGTCTAATTAGCATATTACACTTTTATTATTATAGATAATATAGCTTAATTATAGCTGTATAATAATGTCTTAATATCTGGTAGAATAAGCCCCTCCCATTTTGTTCTTTTTTTTAAGATTACCTTGAGTAGTTTTGGTCTTATGCATTTCCATATAACTTCTGTAATCAGCTTCAAATTACCCCTTCCCCAGTCCCAGAAAATAGTATGTCTCTCTATTTATTTGGTCTTGTCTTATACATCTTTTATTAGATTTATTCTCAGGTATTTGGTGTGGGGTTTTTTAATATTAGTGTAAATGGTATTATTTTTAAAAAGTATTTCCTAATCACTGGCATTAGAAACATAATTTTACATATAGAAAAGAGTAAATTTTTAGTTATAAGATTGCCCTGGTCGGGTGGTTTAGCTGGTTGGAGCATCGTCCCATGCACCAAAAGGGTCACAGGTTCAATGCCCAGTTAGAGCACATACCTGGGTTGTGGGTTCAATCCCCGGTCAGGGCATGTATGGAAGGCAACTGATTGATGCCTCTCTCTCACACTGATGTCTCTCTCTCCCTTCCTCTCTCTCTAAAAATCAATAAGCATTATCCTTAGGTGAGGATTAAAATCAATCAATCAATCAGTCACATCGTAATGCTGTGTGACTAGTTTGGGATTTAAAAAATAATAATTATCATAAGATTTTATGAGCTTAAAAGTATTTATCATTTTAAGAATCATCTAATATTTAAATTATTATGGGAATCTTGGGTACATTAAGAAAGGTTGGATTAAATTCAGGGTTTTAAGGTTGGAGAGTTCAAAAGGAAGTCAGGTGGAGCCTATTCCTAGATTGTGGGAATTCTGTGTTGGTTGCTTGAGAGAGAAGCGCTGGGGCTTGTTTCTCTTTCAGCTAAAATGATTAGAACTTGGGATGTTGGGATGTTGTTTTTTCTTCTTCCGATACGCTGAGCCCTCTCCCAGCCAGCTCACTTTTGGAAGCACTGGGGTAAATGTGGAGCAGGTGGGATCAGAGTGAATGCGTTTCACTCACTTCTTCAACCCTGGCTGCTCTTGAACTGGCAGGCTTCCCTCCAATTTTAAAACTCACCAAGACTGAAGCAGTAAGCCCACCCACCATCAGGTACTGAAGTGATGATGACAGTATCTGTTTGCTTTCTTTTTCCAGGTCTATAAAGGAGAATTTCAGCTACCTGAATTTCTTAAAGAAAAACCTCAGGTACTGTATCTGTTTTCCCTCTTGATGTATATAGATGGGCTCTTGCATTGAAGTGATCTTTTTAAAGATAATATGTGCATGTAGTAGAAAGATTGGCCTCTGGTAATTGTTGGTTTTAACAATAATTTAATGCAGTCTTAATTTCAGAGAGCTCACTATCCTCCAAAACTAGGGAAATACTTTATTAGTAACTGAAATCCTATTGCTTGAGGTCTTCTAGTCCACACAGTGTTCCACATATAAGGGGCCTGCCTTGTGTATCTGCTCCAGGCCCATTATGAAAACAGTCACAGGGATGTAAAGTACAGCATAAGGAATTTAGTCAATATTTTTATTAACTATATAGGGTGTCAGATGGATACTTAGACTTATTGGGGTGATCACTTTGTAAATTATGTAAATTATATAAATGCCTAATCACTATGTTGTACACCTGATACTAATATAATATTGTATATCAACTATAGTTGAAAACATTTAAACATTTTTAAATCTTCTCAAGGATCTCCTGATCTATCCAAAAAACTCTGATAGACTTTTGCATACAAGGGGTTGCAAGCCCTGAGCCTTGGCGGGGCATGAATTCCCAGAAACCTGGGTGAATTCATGAACAAGCTGTCACTCATTCACAGGCTATGGCATTTGGAGCCAGAGAATAATCCAAGATTCAGAGTCTTGAAGGAATGTCAAATTTTAAGGCTCTTTTGCATAATAAGTCTGAAGGAGTCAAGAAAGGGTATTTAAGACTAAAACTAAAGGGACACCCCTGGTTCGCAGCATACACAAAAATCATTTCTAGGTGGGTTATAGACCTAAATGTGAAAGGCAAAATAATAAAGTTTTTAAGAGACAAGAGAGGAGAATATTAAGACCTCAAGAGGGGAGGATTTAAAAAAACTGTGGTACATCTACACAATGGAATACTACACTGCTGTAAAAAAGAAGGAAATCTTACCATTTGCAACAGCATGGATGGAACTGGAGAGCATTATGCTAAGCGAAATAAGCCAGTGGGAGAAAAATAAATATCACATGATCTCAGTCATTTGTGGAATATAATGAACAATGTAAACTGATGAACAAAAACAGATCCAGAGACAGAGAAGCATCGATCAGACTGTCAAACCTCAGAGGAAAGGTAGGGGAGGGTGGGGGTAAAGGGGAGAGATCAACCAAAGGACTTACATGCATGCATATAAGCCTAACCAATGGACACAGACACGGGGGGGGGGAAGTGAGCCCCTATCCAGAGGTTGGGCTGGCTGAAAGCCCCAGCCCTCTAAATACAGGGTTGCTGTTTCTGGTGAGCAGCCCCCATTCTGAGTCATCTCATCTCTTAGGGTAAACTCAGGTGTAATCCAAGGGGCTCGTAAATACACTTCTGTTTCCCAGGAATTTCAAGGAGTTAGTCTCCCCATCAGGAACCAAGGACAAAGGCCAGTGAAATTATTTATGATGCTGAGTGGGGGGGGGGGGAACAATGGGGGAATAAGGACACATATGTAATACCTTAATCAATAAAGGAAAAAAAAGAGGGAAGGATTTCTTAAGTCATTGAAAATACTAATCATTAATTTTAAAATGGCTAAGTTGGACTACATTAAAATTGAGAATGTTTACTTATCAGAAAGCATCATAGAGGGAGTAAAAAAGTACGTGGGAGAAAATATTTGAAACAAATGACTTAACTGTGGAATATAGATAATTTCTACAAATCAATAAGAAAAATACTTTTAAAGGTATATCCAGCACTTCAATCCCCTTACTCGGGTAGTTTCATTTACTGCATCACACACATACTTAGAAAAGGGCCTATAAAAGACTTTTCTTAACTTCTGATAAATGGGAACACTGGAGCCCACTGAACCCTCACCCTTGAACTTAGCTAGAATGGCTCGCAGAACTCAGGGAGGCTTTATACTTGTGATTACACTTTTATATTTATAAAGGATACAATCAGGACCAGCCACATGAAGAGACACAGGACAGAGTCGGGGAGGGTCTCAAACACAGTTACTGCGCCTTGGAATCGGGGTACTTCCTCCCACACATCCGAGTGTTCGCCAACCAGGAAGCTCCACTGAACTCTGGCATCTTGGGTTCTAATCGCATAGGCATGATTGATTGGATCATTGGCCGTGTGACTGAGCTCAATCCCCAGTCAATGTCCCCTATCCAGAGGTTGGGCTGGCTGAAAGCCCCAGCCCCCTAAATACAGGGTTGCTGTTTCTGGTGAGCAGCCCCCATTCTGAGTCATCTCATCTCTTAGGGTAAACTCAGGTGTGATCCAAGGGGCTCGTAAATACACTTCTGTTTCGCAGGAATTTCAAGGAGTTAGTCTCCCCATCAGGAACCAGGGACAAAGGCCAGTGAATTATTTATGATACAGCAGCAGCAGACTGCGTTCAGTAGAAAGTCTACTCAGAGCCTGCAAGCTACACCTGGTATTTTGACCGGCGCTGTCATTACTCATGCCGACCAACTCTGAGGACTCTAAAACAGCTTTTGCTTTTTTTGACAGACTGAGCAGGGGGAGTAGCAGAGCCAGGAGCCTCTTACATCCTAAGGTGAGGTTGGGGGACATGGCTGGTCTTTGGGTTTCCCTGCTTAGGCTCTTGTAGGAGGGCAGGGTGGCCAGGGTGGAGAGAGAGCACAGCTCTGGAGTCGGTTGGCCTGGGCTGGAATCTTGGCTCTTTGTGACATTGAGCAAATTACTCAACTTCTCTGTTTCTTAGTTCCTCATCTGTAAAATGAGGACAATATTAACAAGAGAGTGGTAGTAAGAATTAACCATCATAATGTCTGCAAAAAGCCCGATACATAGTAAGCAAAATAACAGTGTTGTTATTTTCAACATGATAAATAATAAGATATTTTAGCTGAAAGAAACCTGGAGAACATCAACCTCAACCATCTGTTTGCTGGTAAGGCAACTGACCCTAGAGAGAGTAGGTGATTTGTCAAGGTCACATCCCAGGTCGGAGAACCCAGGGCTGAAGAACCCAGCGCTTCTCTCTCCACCCTGCTTTCTCTCTGTTCTGACATGCACATACTTTTGTACTAATATTTGGGAGGGCTAGTTGGTTTGTTTGTCAAGTCTGCCCTTGCTGATTTTAATGTATTATGAATCTCATGTTTGTAACTTGCATTGTCTCACGGTAGCCAAGGACTGCAGTTTGGGCTAGGCCAGCAGGCCTTATACGCCCCCTTTATATATGAGTAATCACCAGGGGCGTGTCCAGGGTCACCAGCCACTTAGTGGCAAAGCTGGATTCTGGACCCAGACCCCCTGGATGGAGCCACTCAGAGCTTATCCCCCTCTCCCACACTTGCTGAAGATCCTATTTTGCTCTGAATGATGTGGTGATGCCTTAGATCAGCGGTTCTCAACCTGTAGGTCTCGACCCTTTTGGAAGTCAAAAGACCCTTTCACAGGGGTCGCCTAAGACCATCCTTCATATCAAATATTTACATTACTATTCATAACAGTAGCAACATTACAGTTATGAAGTAGCAATGAAAATAATTTTTAAAAATATATATATATTTTATTGATTTTTTACAGAGAGGAAGGGAGAGGGATAGAGAGTTAGAAACATCGATCAGCTGCCTCCTGCACACCTCCTACTGGGGATGTGCCCGCAACCAAGGTACATGCCGTTGACCGGAATCCAACCTGGGACCTTTCAGTCTGCAGGCCGACGCTCTATCCACTGAGCCAAACCGGTTAGGGCGCAATGAAAATAATTTTATGGTTGGGTCACAACATGAGGAACTGTATTTAAAGGGCCAGAAGGTTGAGAACCACTGCCTTAGATCATTTGGAACTTGAAAAGCTTTTTGAAAATTTGATTTTTGCTTGCTGTTTTATTTTTATTTTATATAATAGCCATGTATTGAGTGCATACTCCATACCAAGCATAAAATGCTAAGCATTTTACATATAGTATATAAATGATATATATTATATGGTATCCTATATAATAAAAGCCTAATATGCTAAGTGTCCGACTGTTTGTTCCACCATTCAATCAGTCACTATGATGCACACAGACCACCAGGGGGCAGACGCTCTGACAGGTAGGTTAGCTTGCTGCTGGGGTCTGGCCGATCAAGACTGGGCAAGACAGGCTGGACACGCCCTGGACAAATCCATGCACCGGGCCTCTAGTATAATATATAATATGTGAAACAACATCTATGATAAATATAAGTATGTATTTGAATGAGTTCATTCAAGTGTCAAGGCATTCTGGCAAGTAGGTAGTATTATTCCTGTTGTACTGATGAGAAAATTGAGCTTGAATAATTTGAATAGGAGATTTGTATGACTTGCGGTGTGTTTGTGGATTATAGATAGTATAAGCACATGAATACTGCTATGCCATGTCAAAATCACGGATGGCAATGAGCCAGTAACATGAATAGGTTTTAGGATTTATGTTTGTCCTTTTGCTAAGGAGCAAATACTAAATGTTAGACTTATACTCTATGGGTATGCATATCCAACAGCTGTTATCAGGCCTTGGATAATTTTGTTTATCCAAAATACTTTCAAAAGTTATAAATCCCCTCCCCAACACACACACACACACACACACACACACACACACACACTCACCACATACGGCTTTATTTATTGACGGCTGTCTCACAAGACACATCCAGACAAACTTCTCTAGTAACAAAGTACAGACATGATCCCTGAAAGTATAGTGTTTGTTTTACAAGACATAATGCCATGTCAAGTTGACGCTAGCATTTCATTCTTGTTTGCCAATCGAGGCCTGTAAGTGCCCACATGCATTGAGGGAAGGACTCCGGAGAAGCTGGGAAGACAACAGAGCATCTCAGGACAGATACCAGTCTGTCTTCTTGTCTTTCGGATCCTTTGTCATTTGAATGACAGTTGCTGTGTTATCTAAACCTTCCTTAGCATCCACTTTCTCAAAAGAAGAGTCAGTTGGACCTCTGGACATTTGACGGCCCTACCAGTGCCCCCGCAGTAGCTTCAGTTGCTATGCCAGTTGCAGTCATTTAGAAATAGGCAGGAGCGGCCCTTGTTTTGCCTGCCATCTGCCTGTTTTGCACATTGGAGCTCCTGCCAGGCATCTCCATGCATCCCAGATGGAGGGAGAGCATGCCTCTCCCGTGGTCCTCAGGTTAACTGTTCTCGGAATTGTTGATTCTCCTGCCCATCTACCTGGCTCATGTCAGGCCCACAACTGGGAAGGAGGCCATGTGGTGCAGGGGAAGAAGGAACTGAGACTCAACACCTGTAACCGAATTCCTTTTGTTTCCTCTAGGGAAGACTGATGCCTTTTCATCTAGAACTGGCTGTCACCTGCTGAGATCCATGGAGTGTACGTACCATGGCCCGCATCTCCTGTTCATTTGTCAGACTCCTCCCACTGAGAGGGTGGGATGAAGAACACATTTGGGCCTTCCTGAGTGATCTGTGCCCTGAGCACAGCGCTCTTGATTCTATTGCATGCACAACCCAGCGGATTAGGAGCCCCGAAGGGACGTGCGCTTTCTGTTAAAACTGCTCTGGTCCTTATCTTTTCTTACCATATTCAAACTTTGTTTTAAAGGGGAGGGTTTAAAATTGGCATTCTGTAAGTAAAATTGGTCAGTTTCTCTTGGTTTTGTAGAATACTCGTACCTGTTTATTGATGTGGATAATACTAAATATCTTAATTATTTAAATTGTATTGTTTCTGAGAAGTTGAGGGATTCCTGTATACATTTACAATGTAATGACTTTTGTATTTTATTTTTCAAAATAAAAGCTTTAAGTGTGAAGCATCCTGGCAGTTTACATATTTTCATTACAAGATCTTTGATTCAATTTAAAGTGAATACTTCTGCCAGGCCAATTCATTGTTCAGCACCTTCAAAATATTTCTTGAATCCATCCCTTTCCCTTCAACTCCACTGCCCCACCCTCATCTATCACCATCTATCACCTAGGCTATTGCAGTGTACAGCCTCCTAACCAACACCCTATCCCTCCTCTTGCCCCCTCAAATTCTATTCAGCACAAGGCAGAGTAAGAGTTTTAAAATGCACATCTGGCCCTAGGTGGTTTGGCTCAATGGATAGAGCCTTGGCCTGCAGCCCAAAGGGACCCGGGTTCGATTCCAGTCAGGGGCGCATACCTTGGTTGCAGGCTGCTACTTGGCCTAGGCTCCTGGTTGGGGCGCGTGCAGGAGGTAACGAATCGATATGTTTCTCTCACACTGATGTTTCTCTGTCTTTCCCTCTCTCTTCCACTCTCCGTAAAAATCAATGGGAAAATATCCTCTGGTGAAGATTAACAAAAATAAAATAAAGTGAAGTAAAATAAAATAAAATGCACATCTGGGTATGACCCTCCCACTTACATTTCATTTAGAATAGAATCCAGACTCCTGCCGAGATCCAGCTGCTGCCCTCCTCCCCATCGAGTTGCAGGCCAATCTCTTCCACCTTGCCTTTGTGCTCCAGCATTCTCTGCCCCCTTTGATTTAAAATAAATACTGCCACCAGGTCAATTCTTTGTTCAGCACTACCTCCTGTCATTCCTTTGTTCAAAAGCCTTCTTTGATTCTCTAATGCTAACACGTTACATCTAAACTATTCTGCCTCCACAATATAGCCTCACTACTCCCTGGGTACAGTATACTTCCTCCCTGTCTCCTCACATACCCTTCATTTTCTGCTTCTTCCAGATGCCTATCAGCCACTCCTCACCCCTCTACCTGGGAAATGCCAGCCTCATTGAGGACTCAGCTGGCTTCAGACCCATTTCTTCCTATTCAACTGCTCCAACCACCAAATAGCAATAAAAATCAGCATTAGCTAAAAAAAAAAAAAATCAGCATTAGCTTAACTCCTTTTGCTTATTTCCTGTGTTAGTCTTATGTCACCGACTTTGTAGGGGAGAAGTCACATATTCCTATAGAGCCTATCAGAATGGGAGGGAAGGACATACTCAACTAACCCAGCCTGACTCCAATACTTGCCTCTAAGGGACATATGCTTTTTATTCCCACACCTGTCCACTTTGCACGGGTGGGAGTATATTGGAACAGGAAGAGGACAGAGAACCACTGCACAGAATGGTTGATTCGGGAAAAGGACACCACTATACAGCTAGCCTGGAGAAGCACACGCTGTGGTATCTCCATCCTTATTGGCATTCCTTCTCTCACAAAGCTTTATTTCCTTTAAGCCCTGTGAAGAAAAGCGTCTGTGCCACATGACATCTTCGACCACCTTCCTGAAGTTGCCTGTATTTGTGAAATGTGATTTGATGGAATCAATTTGAACTCCGGTTGAACAAATGCAAGATGGCTGGAGTAAAATTTTAAAAGGAGGTAACCGGGTGAAGGATCAGGGTGGACGTGTGACCTGTGACTGTGGGAGGGCTTCCTGGAGCCACCATAGCCATGGCCACAGCCAGCAGTGAACCCGGGGAGCCAGGGAGAAGCCGGTGTCCTTAGTGGCCATGGCAGAAGCTTGGAGAGAGCATCAGCCAGTGGGAATCATAGACTTTTAAAATGAGGGGGGAATCTTAGTAACCAGTCAAGTAACCATTCTGGTAACATTTATCAAGAGCGTCTCATGGTGCAGGCCCTGTGATAACCTCTGTACATGTTTAAACTCATTTAATTCTCATAATTACCATCTGAGATAATTTTATAAACACTGGCTCAGGGAGGTGAAGCGCCTAGTGCAGCTAGTAAGTGACAGAGTCAGGAAACAAATACTAGCAACCTGGTTCCAGGGCCTACGCCCTTAACCACTACCTCTCAATCATCATCTGTATTTACACTCGAAAAGAAAATTGTCACGAGCATCGAGTGACAACTGTTTAAGTACCTCCCTTGTACTTAGTAACCTGGTAGGTGTAATTAAGAGTGGGTGTGCCAAATAGTGTAGGCAGATCACTGCGCTTGGGAATTTATGGTCTTGGTGAAAATCAAGAAAAATGCACATGAAACAATTATTTCAAGCTCCAACAAGGCCTATAAAGCCTGGCTGGTAGGTGATAGACACGTAATGGTCTAGGCAAGACTCCATTTAGTGTTACCCCCAAGTCTGCATTTCCAGGGAGCTACGGATTCTGGGCTTTTCTCCGGCAAGGTCAGTGCTTTCACATTGAGTTCCCTTTGTCACCACTCAACACAGTCCTCTGCAGGCACTTTAGGCCTTTGCATAAAGCACTTCCTTAGTTATTCTGAATTGGGCAAAAGAGATCATTTTTATTCACTTTGGGTTTAAGTCCTAACAAAGCAATTCATTGAGGTGTGTCTGTGTGTGTGTGTGTGTGTGTGGTCTTGTTAGACATGAAAATAAATGACTTTGACTCTCCCTTTGGGGTTTATTGATTATTACTGAAGATCCAAAAGATCCAAAATTGAATCATTTTTCACAATAAAACCACTATTTTTGTTATATGCTGTAGAAATGGCTTTATGGCCTTACCCTAGAAGGCAAGCCTAAAATGCCCTCTATTGGTCTAACATGGAATGACTGTTAACCATATGAAAAAGTTTAACGTTGAAAGCAATAAGGGGAAATATACCACAGGGTATGCAAAACTTTCTCTGCAAAGGTGTCTATTGCAATGTAGTTTATAGGAGCAAAAAATTAGAAACAACCTAATGAAGGGGGAATTGGTTAAATGAATTATGGTACATTCACAGAATAGAATATTCTTCAGCTCATAAATATGAAATTGAAAAAAATAATATCAAAAATATTTGTTACAGTAAATAAAAACCTGAGCTCACAGAGCTGTTTATTATGATTCCATTTTTATTTAAAGAGTAGGTTAAAAAAGTAAGTAGGCTATCTAAATTGATAGACAACAGAAAGGACATATGCCACAATGTTAGCAGTGTTATCTCTTCCTGGTGGAGTTGTGGGGATTCTTGTTTTCTTCTTTCTGCTTATTTTCTAGACCTGCTACAATAAATGTGAATTACTTCTGCAAATAAAAAGTAGAAAACAATGAGAGTTTTTGTTTAAAAAAATAAATCAAAAGATTGAATCCTCCTAATCGTATAACTTAAAAACACTCACAAACTGGGGGCTAGAACAATGCTGTGACTTATTCACAGCTACATATCTAGTTAACATTGACTTTCAGTTCACTTATTTTATGATAAGTCTCATTATTTTAGCCAATTATTTTTATTTAAAAATTAGTACTGTTAATAATCTGAAGCCCTTGCCGGGTTCCAAGATACTCAGTTGTTTAGAGCATCGTCCTGATACACCGAGGTTGCGGGTTCGATCCCCAGTCAGGACACATACAAGAAGCAACCAATGAGCTCTAAAATCAATATAAAAAATAACCAGAAGACTTGACTATTAGTTGTTCTTCAGAAATGAGTAACTTGGACTTGAACCGGAAATGAAGCAGGGTATCAGCGTTGAGGACATTTAGTGGAGCACATATGAAATGATCACAATGAGGGTAGCATTGATTTATTTCTTATACAGGTCTAGGCAAACTACAACCGGTGAAATGACTCTGGCCACACCTATCATTTATAGACATGGCTTGCCATGGCTGCTTTCCCTCAACAGCAGCAAAATTGAGTAGAGACCAATGAATGGCCCGCTAAGCTGAAAATACTTACCATCTGGACCTTTGCAGAAAAGTTTGCTCCTGCCTCAGGATAGAGAATGTTTCAGCACACCTTAATGCTGCTCACCAACCAGAAGGACTTTCAACGGGCAATTCTAAACAAATGTCAGAATTAGGAAGCCCCTAAAAGGCAAGTTGTTTTTCCCAGATACCCTTTTACTGCCTCAGAGAAGGAGGCCCCTCTCAGCCTCAAATCCAAGGCAATTTCTAAGTGGTGGGGGGTGCCTGTGGGGATAAGGGCTGAGGAATGGTGAAGAGGCCCCCAGAGATGGGAACATTAGAAGACAGCCTGCAGGGGATTATATTCTCAGCTAACGTCTTCCTCCACTTGTTGGAACCCCATTGAGGTGATAGATATTGTAGCAGTGAGGTGCTTAAACCTGAGCTGAGAGATCAGTGGAAATGCTATACAAACTGGGCATGAAGTGGGAGGGAGAATTGGGGATGTTGCTCCAAGATACTCACCCGCCCACCAGTGGGATTTGACTATAATGCTTCCCGAGGTGACTGGAGACATAGGGATGAGAAATGAATAGGCAATAGTAGGCAACACAACTATAGACCTTCAAACCAGACTCATAAAACACTGTTTTCATGGAATTCTAGATGTGTTATTTTTGCATCTGTATTTTGTTATTTGTTTTATTTAATTAAATAGTAAATGAAAATATAAAACAACACCCACCAAAAGCCTACATGTGAAGAACTTGGGATGAGAGCACTTTGAGGCCCATATCTTCTTCCTCAGTAAAGGTAGCCATGGTTAACAGTGTGCCCCCCAAACCAAAGAGCCCTCCCTTCATGTTCTGCTCTGAATAAGACCCCTAGGACCTCTTACAACTTGAGGGAAGCTAGTCCCCACAGCCCAGGGGTGACAGCATCCTGAAATTCTCTACCTTTAAGATATTAATAACAGCAATCAATGCCCCTATCCTATATAATAAAAGGGTAATATGCAAATTGACCCTAACAGCAGAATGACTGGGAATGACTGGTCACTATGACACACACTGACCACCAGGGGGCAGACGCTCAATGCAGGAGCTGCCCCCTGGTGGTCAGTGCGCTCCGACAGGGGGAGCTCTGCTCAGCCACAAGCCAGGCTGATGGCTGCCAGCACAATGGTGGTGGCGGGAGCCTCTCCCCCTCCTCAGCAGCTCTAAGGATGTCCGACTGCAGCTTAGGCCTGGTCCCCGCTGGCAAGTGGACATCCCCCAAGGTCTCCTGGGCTGCCAGAGGGATTTCTGATTGCCAGCTTAGGCCCAATTCCCCAGGGAGCGGGCCTAAGCCAGCAGATGGACATCCCCCAAGGGGTCCCAGACTGCCAGAGGGCACAGGCTAGGCTGACGGATCCCCCACCCTGAGTGCACAAATTTTTGTGCACCGGGCCTCTAGTATACTAATATTACCAATTAAACACACGAGAAACAATTTTATGGAGAGAGGTAATTTTTTTTAATATATATTTTATTGATTTTTTTTACAGAGAGGAAGGGAGAGGGATAGAGAGTTAGAAACATCGATGAGAGAGAAACATCGATCAGCTGCCTCCTGCACACTCCCCACTGGGTATGTGCCCGCAACCAAGATACATGCCCTTGACCGGAATCGAACCTGGGACCCTTGAGTGTGCAGGCCGACGCTCTATCCACTGAGCCAAACTGGTTAGGGCGAGAGAGAGGTAATTATTTGAACATGATCATAGTACAAATTTCTTTCATGTATTCACCTATTGAGTTACCATCACATGCCAAGCATTTTACTGGGCCTTGGAGATATTACAGAGATAAATAAAACAGCAAAAATGATGCCCTCGCCCTGCTTTTTGACATCCAGGAAAGTAGAACTCAACACTGGGACCTCTGCTACCATGACAGCTGAAGGAAAAGTTTTAACATGTCCACGTCCAAGCTTGCCTGCCGAAAGAGACGGAGCATGGCCTCCAATTCAGTGTTCACTGTCCCCCTTCCACTCCCAAGGGCATTGATCTGCTTGGTGAAAGTTGGCTTCCATAGGTGACCCAGCTTTCACCAAGCAGAATGCAAAGTACTCTGGGGAAAATAGCTCTAGATGGCAGCTTCTAGTATTCAGTGAGGCACACTTAAAGGGGGGTGAGAAACAGGTGAGAGCTCATCTGCACCAAGCAGACCGCAGGGAGAGAAGTCCAGGCTAAGGAATAGCGGTGGTTAATGAATGGGGGTGCACCAGAGGCTGGGCAGAGAGAGCTGAGCTGGGTTGAGACCAAGTGGGCCTTTAGCCAAGCTTTTGTGCCTTGGGAAGCTGCTGGCAAATGATCTCCTCCTCAAAGCTGGGAGAGCAAAGGAAGGCCAACCCTCCAACCGGCTCTCTCAATCATGATATTTCTCCCTTTGTACCTTATGGATGAGGAGCAAGGAGTTGAGGAAATTGGGGAAATCAAGGAGGATGAAACATTTGGAGGGAAGATGCTGAGTTAGGTTTTGGACATGTTAAGTTTGAAGTGCCCTTGGGGACTTCCAGTTCTAGTGTCAAATAGTTTTATGTCCGACAAGGATCTGAAATTCAAGAGAAAGAGCTGGGTTGGAAATTTAAAGTAGGGAATCTTTAACATGGTTGAAACCACGGGAGTAGACGGAATCATCTTGAAAGCATATGTAGAATAGGAAAGAAGCAAGCCAAGGACTAATTTTGGGATCCCACACCGCTGCGGAGGAGTTGGAAAGGGGATGGGGAGAAGAGGAGAGCCAGAAGTGGGCCATGAAATTCAAAGGAGGAAGGAGGTTTAAGAGGGAGAGAAACTGGTCAGCAGTGACATGCTTCTGAGAGTTCAAAAAGGACAAATCGTTTGACTTGGCAATTAGGAGGCCACTCTGATCCTCGGGAGAGCAGTTTCCGTGACGTGATGGATCAGGAATCTAACTTGCAATGGTGATAAGGCAGTAGAGCAGTGGTTCTCAACCTTCTGGCCCTTTAAATACAGCTCCTCATGTTGTGACCCAACCATAAAATTACTTTCGTTGCTACTTCATAACTGTAATGTTGCTACTGTTATGAATCGTAATGTAAATATCTGATATGCAGGATGGTCTTAGGCGACCCCTGTGAAAGGGTCGTTCGACCTCCAAAGGGGTCGCGACCCACAGGTTGAGAACCGCTGCAGTAGAGGAAGCAAGTGCAGACTATGCTGGTGAATATATTGACCACAAAGGGACAGAGAAAGGTGTGCTGCCTGGAAAAGGATGCAGAATTGAGGAAGAATTGTTGTTTGTTCTGATGGGAGAAACCGGCACATCACATAGGCTACAGTACAGAGGGAGAGACTGAAAACTCAGGAGAGAGAACTGTGAACTGATGGAGCGCGCACAAACCTGGACCAGCAGGAGCTTCACGAGAAGAAGTAGACTCAGACCCGGAGAAGAGACACTTCTTTGTGCAAAGCTGGAGGGAAAGCGAGATTGTGCAGATACAGTTAACTCGCAGGGGAGCTGGCAGGAGATCGAGGGACTTCTTCGCCCCTGAGCCTCCATTTCTTATGCAAGGAAAAAGCCAGATTGCCATTTGCCAGAAGGAGAGGGGCATTTCCTGGAGTGAGGAGGGGCCTTGAAAAGAATGGTGATATTGGAAATAGAAAAGTGAGCTGACGTGGGTGTTGACTAGGTTTATTGTGGTAATCATTTTGGAATATAGACACATAGCGAATCAATATGTTGTACACCAAAACTAGTATATGTCAATTGGATCTCAATTTTTAAAAAAATAAAGAAAAAAGAACTGTCTAAAAGAAACCTATGAACAGATGCCCCAATGGCACTATGAGTTCATCACGCATTGATAGTGGCATCATTTCTCATGGTTGTGGTTCTCACCCAGAGTTAGAGCACAGAAGGCTGATGTGTTCATCTAAGGTTTTGGTTTTGTAGGGGTTGGGTTGGTGTTCCCTAGAGAGATGCTTAAATGGACACATAGGGTCTTGGTAGGAGAGGGGAGAAGATATAATGAAATGATTGGATACCTGAGAGAAAAGGGTGGGTGGGCAAGGGACTATCAGTCATAGGAAGCAGAAAATCAACTAAACCAGGTTTGGGGAGAGAGAGGGAAGGACAGAACCTAGTGATAAAAGATTGATATATTGGAGTTATAAACTTGGGGGGCAGAAGAGTTCTGGGTGCTAGCAAAACTTGTCCACAAAGTATTTGCACTTGGCTGTTTTCTCTTTCTTGCTGCCCATTCTCCCCTAACCCCACTCAGAACCAAACTTTTTCCCTCACCCCTTTCTGGAACAAGGGTACTCTTGAAAAACTTTAAATGGTGGAGTGATGTGATCTGATATAAAAGATTTATGTGAGACATAAAAATAAAGTTCATAGAACAACACTGAGAAATAATTTAACTATTCATCAATAGTGACATGGATAATATTCCATTCCTTTAAAGTCCCAAAAACAGCTAAAGTTACACTGCATCACCCAGAGATGCAGGCACATGTGGTTAAGCTTGGAAAACAAGAAAATGATTGTTAGAAAAGTGAGGACAGTGGTGACCTCTGGAGCATGGAGGTGCCTTCATCAGGGAGGAGCCCTTAGAGAGCCAGGGAGTTGGCAATGTTCTCTTTCTTAATGGTTAGATGGGTATCTCCTTTTTAATTCTTCTTCACACTGTACACATATGATTTTGCACGTTTCTACATCATATATCCCAAGTCAAAAGAAAACATGCATGGACTGACACATACCATTTTTAGGAGGAAGCGGAGATTAGGAAGATGTATGCAGATACAATTGTGTTTGTAATATTGTGCTTTATTTTTTTTAATGGTTTATTTATTTTTCAATTACAGTTGACATACACTATTATATTAGCTTCAGGTATAAAACAGTGATTACAAATTTATATAACTTATGTACAAAGTGGTCACCCTGGTAAGTCTAGAACCCACTTGTCACCATACATAGTAATTACAATATCATTGACTATATTCCCCGAACTGTTTTTGTGACTGGCAATTTGCACATATTAACTTCATACCCTTTTTTCAACCATTCCCCACCTCCCTCCCATCTGGCAACTATCAAAATGTTCTCTGTATCTATGAATTTGTTTCTCTTTTCTTTGTTCATTTATATTGTTATTTTAGATTCCCTATATAAGTGAAATCATATGGTATTTGTCTTTCTCTGTCTGACTTATTTTACTCAGCACAATACCTTCTAGAGTCTAGACTCATCCATGTTGTGGCAGATGGCAATAGTTCATTCTTTTTTACAGCCGAGTAATATTCCATTGTATACGTATGCTACTTCTTCTTTATCCATTCATCTATTAATGGACACTTAGGTTGCTTCCAGATATTGGCTACTGTAAATAATGCTACAATAAACACAGGTCTACATATGTCTTTTCTAATTAGTGTTTTGTGTTTCTTGGAGTAAATATCCAGATGTGGAATTGCTGATTCAGTCCTCTGCTTCATGTAATTTACTGTTGATTCCCTCTAATGTATTCTTTTAAAATATTTTTATTAATTTTTAGAGAGAGAGGGGGAGGGAGAGGGAAAGAGAGAGAGAGAGAGAAACATCATGTGAGAGCGAAACATCGATTGGCTGCCTCCTGCACGCACCCACTGGGGATCGAGCCTGCAACCCAGGCATGTGCCCTGACTGGGAATCGAACCAGCAATCATTCGGTGCACAGGACAATGCCCCACCAACTGAGCCATACCAGCCAGGGCCCCTTGAATGTATTCTTCATTTCAGTTATTGTATTCTTCATTTCTGACTGGTTCTCTTTTATGTTCCCTATCTCCATCTTTATGTTTCCTGTCTCTTTCTTAAAATTCTCACTGACTTCATTTACTCTTCCCCTAAATTCATTGAGATCCTTATAACCAGTGTTTTGAACTCGGCACCTGATAGATTGCTTGTCTCCATTTTGTTTAGTTCATTTTCTAGAATTTTGTTCTGTTCTTTCATTTGGGGAAGGCTTCTTTGTCTTTTCATTTTGGCTTATTCCCTGCATTGGTTTCTATGTATTAGGTGCACCTTTCACAGGGGTCGCCTAAGACCATCCTGCATATCAGATATTTACATTATGATTCATAACAGTAGCAACATTACAGTTATGAAGTAGCAACGAAAATAATTTTATGGTTGGGTCACAACATGAGGAACTGTATTTAAAGGGCCAGAAGGTTGCCGAAACCGGTTTGGCTCAGTGGATAGAGCATCAGCCTGCGGACTGAAAGGTCCCAGGTTCGATTCCGGTCAAGGGCATGTACCTGGGTTGCGGGCACATCCCCAGTGGGAGATGTGCAGGAGGCAGCTGATCGATGTTTCTCTCTCATCGATGTTTCTGGCTCTCTATCTCTCTCCCTTCCTCTCTGTAAAAAATTAATAAAATATATTTAAAAAAAATAAAGGGCCAGAAGGTTGAGAACCACTGACCTAATATGTCTCCCAGTCTTGGTAGAGTGACCTTATATAGTTGGTGTCCCGTGGTGCCCAGTGGCATATCTCCCTGGTCACAGCTGCTCCAGGCGTGTCTCTTGTGTGTGCCTCCTTATTGTAGTTGAGCTTTAATTGCTGTTGGAATGTCAGTGGGAGCAACTGACCCTCAGACTGACTGACTGTGAGGCCTGGCCATGACTACAGTGGAGGATTGTCGTGCAGGGGCTGACCCCATGGAGCAGGATTCCATTTAGAGGGCTCTGGTGTCTGCCAAGTCCACCCTTTGGTTGTGTTGTTTGTGGAGGTGGTTGGCTGTTGCTCTGGTGGGGTGTGAAATTGGCCACCAGGTGTATTGGTGCTGGGGCCTCTTGGAATGGGCTCTGGTGTAAGCCAAGGTGAGCTGCTGCCTGGGACCACCTGGTATAAGTTTCAAAGTTCTCTGCAGATGGTTTTCATTTGTGCTGGGCTTGGAGGCACCTGAGAGAGACTAAGATGCAAACCGAGGCTGGCTGCAAACTACGCCAGGCTTGGGGCTGCTTAGCAAGAGATATAGGGCATGCTAAGGCCAGGACTGCTTGTTTGCAGTTTGTGAACCTTTGAAAGATTTTTAGGAAAGTCCAAAGCGTGAGCAAAAACAGGCCATTTGCATGGAATAGCTGTTGGAAGCAGCTTGGGTGGGCCTGCAAGTTGGGTGGAGTGGGGGTCTCAGGGAATCACCAGGGCAGGGCAAATGGAGTTATCCAGGTTGATGGAGACTCAGGCTTGGCACCTGCCTGTGCCTGCAGGATGGGTGAGGGGAAGGCTCAACAAAGGAATAATGATGGTTGCCAGCACTTCTCTTTGGGAGAATGCTGCCCTCCAGTCCTTGCCCTAAAGCCAGACAATTTAGTTCCTCTCTGTATGTCTCTGGTGCTTTCCAAGGGGCTGCCCCAGTGCTGGAGCACAGATTGAGTGAGTCTGTCAGTAAGTCTGTGCTTGGGCCCTTTAAGAGGAACGTCTGGGACTCCAGCAACCTCCGTCTCACTCAGCCATAATCCCTGCTGGTTTTCACAGCTAGAAATTAAGGAGATTTTATTCCCAGCACTGGAAGCCCAGTACGGGGCCAGGACCCCTCTCTCCTCATGCGGTGCCTTTGAGGCTGAGATATCCCTTTGATTTTAACCACCACACCTGGATGTAGGATCAGCTCCCTCACCATCTCCGCCCCACTACCAATTTCCACGTGGCTTCTTCTGAATATCCTTAGTTATAGGATTTCTGTCCAACTAGTCTTCAGGTGGTTGTTAATGATGGTTGTTCTGTAGTTTAGTTGTAATTTGATGTGGTTGTGGAGAAGGTAGGCGCAACATTTATCCACTCAGCTATCTTGACCGGAAGTCTCCCCAGTTTCTGAGTACATGGGTTTTCATGTATCATATCCATAATTGTTTATATGTCTAAAATATTTAAATAAAAATTAAAACTAAAAGAAGATAATGTGGAAAAGAAAATACATTCTTTTGTTCCTACTTTCATTTCCTTTATTGTTGTTAAATTATTTATTCAATAAATTAAAATCAAGAGAGAAAATTCAGTAGCTGAATCGGTACTTTGGAGATTTGTCAGCATTCAAAAGTTCTTTTCTTTGAGAAGGCATTGGAAATAGAATCCAGTTTAGGAATCTCAGGGCTTGATGCCTGTAGAACTATTTGTTCAGTTGACTCTTGGAAAAGTAATCCCAGGGTTTTAACTGCCTGTATTCAGAGAGCATCCCCCACCTCTGCGTGGGCATCCCTCCCTCAAAGGCTCACTGACTTTCCCTTCAGGCCTCATGTGAACTGGCCTGGAAGTCATTCCACTGGGAGGTGGCGATAGCAGCTGCCAGCAAACTGCCCTGCTTTCCCAGGAAGCCTGCTCCAGCCCTTTCCTACTCACTCAGCAAGTCCTCATTCCAGGCTGCCGACCTTGGGTTTCTCCCTACTGTGTAAACACAACCAACTACATTCCTGAAGGAAATTCTCGGCAGAAATGGAAATGAAAACTCCAACACATTCAGCAACCTACAACTAATTGCACATGGACTTTCCCATCTCCTGAATCTCTGGGTTTCCTTCTCATTTTCTGGATACAACCGTGATTTAAGGTCTTGGAATAAATGTCTCCTTGCCAGCCCTTAGTTTTATGGTTGTCTCATATGGATTCCTAGGGAAGGAGAGGCCATCTGGCAGGGTGGGTAAATGGAAGGAAGCTGGTCCAGGTAATGCCTTGTTAAGTTACTTAATGAACCAACCCAATATCTACTCAGACTTTTTGTTATGCAAGATAATATAATTCTTTTATTATTTAAGTCACTGTTGGTTGCGGTTTCTGTTACAGCGGAGACATCCTAATTGTCGTAGGATGAAAAGGAATTTTTGTCATAGATCTTTGTTGTTGTTATAGATATTTCCGAGAAAGGCTGGAATGGTAGTGATAGATAGAAGGCCTCTGGGGGCCAGAGTGGTGCTGCTCAAAGTGTGATTCAAGGGCCTGCAGTGTCAGAATTACCTATCGGTTTGTTAGGACTGCAAATTCAAGGGCTACCTCCCAGACCTACCAAATCAGATTCGCTGGAAGTGGGGCTGGGAATCTATATTTTAACAAAGTCCCCTTCAGCGATTTTGATGCAACTGAAGTTGGAGAAAACACTAGCCTAGGAGACACCTACAGCTGGGAGTGTGATTGGTCCAACAGAGGAAGTGCTGTCCCTCTAGCTCATTACTAACCTCCCAGATGCTGATCTAATCCTCTGGGCCTCATCTTCCTTTTCTGCCACAGTAATGTGAGAATCAGATGAGGAACTGGGTGTAAAAATGGTTTGAGAGAGCTAAAACCTTGGTCCCTAGGAGCGTCCCTGAGCTGACCCAGCTGTACCAGCGAACACAGCATCCAAGGCTGCAAACAGATGTGGAAAAGGCTGGACCCCACCCCACCAGCCTGAGCTTCTTTGTGTAGGACCTGTCTCCATCTGTGTGTCCAGATGGAACTGTCAGGGAGAAGGTGGATACTCACTTGTCATTTTTAATTGAACCCAGTTGCCCCTATTTTGAGTTTTCTTTTTTGGATTCCTGCAATCGGGAAGAACAGGAACCCTCTGTGTCTTACAACCTCAGTAACTTCAGCTGTATCCCCCCACCCCACCTCTATTGAAGTGAGCCACCCCATCCTACCCCGGATTCCCCTGGCTTCCACACCTGAGGGGACACAGGACCCAGTACCCTGGAGGCAGACTAAAGACTACATCTTGAGCCCTTATGCCTCTCAAGTTACTAGGCGCTGCCCGCATTATGGTGTTACCAGACTGAAGGGGTCCATTTGCCTGTGCGAATCAAAGCCCAATAAGACACAAACAGGAGTTTTCAGCCACGAAAGTGAAGATTTATGAAGGAGATGGCACCCTGCACGGAATCACAGATAGCTAATGCTTAAAACACTGGCTCCCCTGTGGCTTTTAGTGGACGGTTACATAGGGGAATAGTCATTAATCCATGATGAAGGGAGATAAATTAGGGTCACGGTCAGGGTCGTGGTCTCTACTGATGGGTCAGGCTAGGGCAGCGGGTAACTGATCATTGCATCTGGTCTTGATGTCAGCCATGGCCTTGATTCGTCTTGTTTTGCAAGGATTCCCTGGGTGGGGTGTTCTGGCGCCGAAACAGCGGAGGCCTAGATGTTATCTCTAGTTTGACCAAAACCCTTTCTCTGTGGTCAACAGGCCGGAGGCTTCCTTCTTCATGTTATTTGATGTGGCCCAGAACCTCCTTGTCCTGAGCGCTGAATGATCCAGCAAGTGAGAGGGAGGTGAGTCAGGGCGCTGTGAGGCCAATTTGAGTCAAAGGGAAAACATAAAAATAAAAGGACAGATGAAAGAAAATAAGGTTTCTGCACGGCGACCACGGAGCCACCCGCTGAGCCAACCATTAGGCCCACTCCGAGGTGGTGCCCCCACTCAGAGGCGGTGCCTCCCGCTGCTTGGGGGACCAGTGATGGGGAGAAGGCGTGTCCGCAGGTCGGAGGGCCAATCAGAGCAGGACAGACAAGCCGGCCGGCCCCAGTAGCCACTCAGGCGCGGGCTGACCGCTCTCCCTGCCCTAGGACTGGGCAAGCTTCCTGCCAATCAGGGGCGGGGCCAGCGGGCCGGCAGTAGTGGGAGGCGGATAGACAGTCAGGCGCCCAGCTGGTGGTCCCCGCGGTGGCCGCTGCCCGGTCCGCAGGCTGAGGGGAGCGGCGGCCCCAGCTCCCGCCGGGCTCTCCGCCCTACCCCGCTCGTCCGCGGCCTCGCGTCATGCCAGGCGCTGCTCCCCGCTAGCGCCGCCGGGTCCGTTGCCCGCCTGCCCGAAGCCGCGCCCACTACCCAGAGCCAGAGGGATGGTGGTAGTCACGGGGCGGGAGCCAGACAGCCGTCGCCCGGACGGTGCCATGTCCAGCTCCGACGCCGAGGACGACTTTCTGGAGCCGGCCACCCCGACGGCCACGCAGGCGGGGCACGGCTGCCCCTGCTACCCCAGGAGGTACCTGCACGGAGGGGGCTGGGGGAGGAGCGCAGGGGGATGGATCCGCAGGTGCTGGGCAGAGCTGACCTTGGGGTGTCAGCCCGCTAGGTTCGGGGATCCAGAGGGCTGAGGGCGGCTCCAGAGGGGCTGCCCCCTCCCCCGCCTGTAAAATGCACCAGGTGTGTCTTCCCTGCCACAGAGGTCACCTGGCCCCGAACCCCTCCTTCCAGTATTCACTGCCAGGAAGGTTGCTTTAGTCCGTGCAAAGGGGACCTGGGAGCCCCAAGAGATGATGGTGCCTCTAGAAAATCCAAGAGGCCTGGGTGGTCACCCAAACCCCGTGTCCAGCTGCCCTGACAGTGGAGTAAGGCACTGTGTGCAGGTAGAAAGCAGGCCAATGGGTAGATGTGTCCACCCTCATCCGACAGCTCCCTGGCTTTCCCTCACCAGCTGCCGTGCTGTGGTGCACAGTGGCTTCCCCTGGCCTTCGGGTGTATGACAGTATCATAGTAACACCTGGAATGACCCGTAGGAAGAGGGAAAAGAGTAGGAGAGGTTGGCACTGCAGGGCCCTGAAGAGAGAGACTAGAAAGGAGGAGGAGCTAAGGGAGTGTCAGATATGGGAGAAGGTGATGTGTGGAAACAGGAGAATGGGCAGCGCCCCAGAGGGGCTGGGCAGGGCTAGGTGAGGCTATGGGGAACCAGACAGTGTTATTTGGGGGCTACAAGTCCATAGCGTTAACATCAGGGGGCCCTTGTGAAAATGAGCAAAACTCTAGAAGTCCTCTTTGCAGTTGGGAAAAAGGAGCCATTAGAGCAGCGGTTCTTAACCTGTGGGTCGCGACCCCTTTGGCGGTCGAACGACCCTTTCACAGGGGTCGACTAAGACCATCGGAAAACACATATACAATTACATATTGTTTACAGTAGCAAAATTACAGTTATGAAGTAGCAACGAAAATAATTTTATGGTTGGGGGTCACGGCATTAGGAAGGTTGAGAACCACTGCATTAGAGACACGGTGGTACTGTTTTTGTGTGCATTGTCATTGGGGGGACCATGTGGTTTAGAGGAAAGAGTACAGGACTCAGAGACTGGAGGCCAAGACTCCAGGGCCAGCGCCCCCACAGAGTACATGGCTCCATGTGAGATCTAAAACTGTTTTTGGTTGCTTTCTCCTCTCTGCCTCAGTCTTTTCCTCTCTAATATGGAGCAAACACTTGGATTAATATGAGATATCTTTGGTATGCACATGGATTATTTGAGTCCTTGCTATGCACCTAGAACAGCTTTAGAGGAGCTATAGAATAAGCAGAAGGCATTTCCTGTCCTTGGGGTGCAGAAGAGTAACAGTACATATCTACATGGAACTGTCAATACTATTTCATTCACCCGTTCAGTGCATATTTGGGTGTTTACTGTGAGACAGGCACTGCGCAAGGCCCTGGGTAACTTTTATTTAATGTATATTTACCCTGCTTAACTCACAAAGAATTTGAAAGCTGGGGAAAAGGACTTACTAAATAAATATACATAGACTTTCACTGGAGCCTGAGAGATGTCGTAATATTGAAAAGTATGCACTGGGACAAAATGTTAGTTAATCTGGAAGAGGAGAGTTGGAAAATTAGAGAGAACTGCCCTTGTTTCTTTCAACATCATGAGGAGTGAAAGATATCAAAAAATAAAAAGAACAGAAAACATCCCAAGCATTTTAGGGAGAACCTAGAGCAGTGATGGTGAACCTTTTGAACTCGGCGTGTCAGCATTTTGAAAAACCCTAACTTAACTCTGGTGCCGTGTCACATATAGAAATTTTTTGATATTTGCAACCATAGTAAAATAAAGACTTATATTTTTGATATTTATTTTTATATTTAAATGCCATTTAACAAAGAAAAATCAACCAAAAAAAAATGAGTTCACGTGTCAGAGGTGTCTCCCTCTTCTTACGGGTCATTCCAGGTGTCATAGGTTCGCCATCACTGACCTAGAGCTTCTCAGGACAACGCTATTCCATCATTCCCTGTTCTTCACCCTGTCCTTGCCTCCAAAACCTTAGCTGGACTCATCTCACACTACAGATGAAGAAGGAATTATTCGACAGACATCCACAAGCCCTGCTGTGGGTGGCCTCACGATTGGTGAACAAGATGCTGTTCCTGCCTCAGGAAGCTTGGGGTCTAGAAGAGTGGGCTGCCAGAAGAAAACAAATCACCAATGTATTGTGCTAGGGACTGTAATAGAGAAGAATGCAGCATACAGCGAAGGCAACAATGGAAGGAGTGTTTGGTTAACTCTGTCTTGTGAGCTGGCAAGGGACAATAGAGCAGAAATGCTCACCAAGTAGAACTTGAATAGAAGCTCTTAGAATGAGTGGCTGCTGCTAACCTACATGGTGCCTGGGTGTGAATTGGAAAAAGAACACACATCTGGGCCAGCAGATTACTCTCATCCAGGCACCTGCAGTGAACAGTGTACACCACCATGTGGGGCAATCGCAGTTGCTAGATGGGCAAAGGGATAGTGGTAAGAGCATTTTGGACAGAGAAGACAGCATGAGCAAGGGCACAAAAATGGTAAATTCGGGAAGTGAATGGAGGACAATGAAGGCTTTGAACTCTAGAGCAGAAATAACAGGATTGGGGTGGAGGGACCTGGTTTAGGAGTTGTCAGGAGGATGGGTAGGGCTTGGCCACTGGTGAGTGTGGGGAAAGGGAGGAGAGAGGAGTGTTTCAGGAAGACTCCTGGGTTTTGGTTTGGGGTGACTGAGTGAATGGTGAGGCTTTGATCAGACCCAAGAAGACTGCAGACAGAGCAGCCCGGCTGTCATTTTTCTCGCCTGGCTGAACATGCAGCTGTTTTGTGTGGGGTTTTTTTCAGTTTCCTGAGGTTGTTCCCCTTAACATCGGAGGGGCTCACTTCACCACACGCCTGTCCACCCTGCGGCGCTACGAAGACACCATGCTGGCAGCCATGTTCAGTGGGCGGCATTACATCCCCACCGATGCGGAGGGCCGGTACTTCATTGACCGGGACGGCACGCACTTTGGGTATGTTTCTCCCTCGACGATCATCTTTGCAGTCCTAGCAAATGAGGGACCTGGGTGGGTATGGGGCTTTAGTATCTTCCATAGAACCTAGAAGAGGAGAGAACATACTGACAGAATTTAATAAATGTGTCTATTAAAATGGATCAAAATTTTTAGTTTCTTTTCCAGAGGAGACAAGGACAGCTGGAGAAATCTCAGGTAACACACACTGGCTGGTTGTGATGCACCTGCTTCTATCCTACGTCATTCAAGACTGTGGAGTTGTCATCTTGTGGAAAGGAAGAGGTGTGATCCCACCTAGAGATGGGGAGCTCCAAAACAGCTTTTTGGAGAATACCCTCAGATCAGACTCCGGGGGTCAGCGTTGCCCTTAGGGAGGAAGCAGGTTGTGTGACAGTAGTTCTCTGACTTCCTTCAATAGATTTTTTTAAAAATATGTTTTTATTGATTTTTTAGAGAGAGAAGAAGGGAGAAGGATAGAGAGATAGAAACATCGATGAGAGAGAAACATCATCGATCGGCTGCCTCCGGCAGGCTTCCCACGGGGGATCACAACCCAGGCATGTGCCCTGACCAGGAATCGAACTGGTGACCTCTTGCCTCCTGGGTCAGTGCCCAACTGCTGAGCTATACCAGCTGGACGTAGAAGTTTAAAACAAACAAACAGGAAAGGTGTGGGAAGGGCCAACAAAGGGTTGCCATCCTTCAATGTTGCCCAGAAAAGTTTCAAAAAAACAAAAGAACCTTCAATTATTACTGTCATTTTAACACTAAAACATGGAAACACAGACTCTCAAAAAATAGTCTTTCCCAAAAAAGGACTTCTGACAACCTTACACATAAACCATTTAAAGACTTTTTTTCAGTTTCCTTGTTGGTGAAATGAGAAACAGTTATAGCGGCCCCGCAGGCCTGTCGTGTGGATTAAATAGAGAGCCTTGGTGTGACCCCTGGCCTGGTCCATTCAGAGTATATGGCTGAAGCTCTTTCCCCTTCAGTCTAACTTTGGAGACGACTGAAGAACGAGCGTGGTCCTTGACCTTGGACAAAACGACCAGGGAGGCAGAAACTCTCAATCACTGCGCCTGTGATGGCCTCCAAGTAGCATTTCCCACATGGGGAGAAGGTCATTTTCCTCCTCAGAAAGGAGACTCTGGTCAGATAACTTGCTCTGAAGCATATGGGTTTCTCCATCGGGTTGTCCGCAGCCTCCAATGCTGAGAAAACAAAGTGTCACATTGCTGGGCAGAGCTATAAAAAGGTTTTTGTTTGCAGGCTGTTTGGGGGAGGAAAGCGCTGGCCCCAGCTGGCAGCTCCCACAACACTCGTGGCTGGGCCTTGCCCTAGGGATATGTTTTTCAGAGCTTACCAAGGTTTGCTTAAGATCCTGGAGGACCAGTTTTAGGAGGGGCTGTGGGGAGGGGAATAGGATTTGGCTTTAGCTGGAGAATGACAGAGCAGGCAAGGGTGTTGGGCAGAAAAGTAGGATATTGTGGCATTTATCCTCAGACCGCTAGGCTCCAGTGGCCTATGATTCATCAGCAGCAGATGAAGTTGTTGAAAGACTCAGATGAAGCGTCCTGGCTGGGTAGCTCAATTGGTTAGAGCATCTTCCCGATACACCAAGGTTGCAGGTTTGATCCCCGGTCAGAGCACATACAAGAAGCAACCAATGAATGCATAAATAAGTGAAACATCAAATTGATGTTTCTCTCTCTCTGTAAAATCAATTTAAAAAAAGACTCAGATAAAGTAAAATAGGAATTTAGGGCATTTGCTGGGGTAAATTTCTCTGCTGGTGTAGCTCACACACCCCTAGCACCTGCCTCGGAGGCTGCTTGGGCCTCCACTTGGGACAGTTTCCCATTGTGACCAATGAAGAGCGCTTTGGATTACAGTCTGGACCACTGTGGGTGTGGACTTGGAGTCAGCCGTTTCTGCATCTGAGCCTCTGGCTAATTGTGGCCCCTTGAGCAAGGTTGTTCCTTAACGTCTTTGAACCCCCACTTTTTTCATTTATAAAATGGACATAAGATGGCACTTATCCCATAATAATATTGTTGAAAGGATTCAGTGGGATAACACATAATAGTAGCTGACACGGATTAATATTTGAGTGTTAGCTGGTGTTGCATTATAGTCACAGACTAACTAGAGGGGTGACAGCTTAATCATGGAGTTTACTCACATATCCTTACAGAAAAGCCCTTGCCACACCTTCCAGTGATGGATCGGATTACTCTTAGCATTAAACAATTTGAAAAGAGCCCTAGCTGATTTGGCTCAGTGGATAGAACATTGGCCTGCAGACTAAAGGGTCCTGGGTTCGGTTCCGGTCAAGGGCACATTCCCGGGTTGTGGACTTGATCCCCATTAAGGGGGCCTGCAAGAGGCAGCCGATCAATGATTCTCTCTCATCATTGATGTTTCTCTCTCTCTCTCCCTTCCTCTCTGAAATCAATAAAAATATATATTAAAAAAAGAATTTGAAAAGAGAATTAAAATAACTGAATTTTTATTTTAAGAAAATGCAGTATGTGATTTTTAAAAATTTCTCTTTATTGTTGAAAGCATTACAGATGTCACCTCCCCCCCACATTTAACCCCCTCTACCCTCCCCCGCCCAGGCCTACCGCACTATTGTCTGTGTCCATAGGTTATGAATATTTGCATATAAGTTCTTTGGTTAATCTCTTTCCGCCTCTCCCTTCCCCTTTCCCTCTGAGATCCTGGAACCAGGATGTTAGGTTTAGGCATTTGACCTTCTCCATATAGCCACAGAATAATACTAATGGCAAGGATATGTAGAAGACGAACTTTTCTACATTGCTAGTGGGAATGTAAAATGCTACAGTCACTTTGTTAAACATGCACTATGACTGAACAATTCTACTTCCAACATCTACCCAAGAGAAATTGGTGCATGTGTTCACAGCACGTCTTATATGCAGGAATGTTCATCGTAGCTTTGCTCCTAAGAGCCCCAATTGGAAACTACTCAATGTCCATCAACAGAAGAATGGGTAAATGATTGTATGGGCAAAAGTAGGTTTACAGTTGTTCATATGGAAAATAATGTAAGAATAACAATACGAAAATAAATTGTGTTTTGTGTACTCACAACTGTAAGCCTACTTTTGCCCAACCGTGTATGTTAAGAGACTAGTAACCTTTCCATTATTCCTATATATACCTAATAATAATAATTGTAATTATAATAATGATACTGCTAATAAGAACTATTAATACTTACTGAGGACTTACTCCGAGCCAGGTATTTTCTAAGCACTTTTTATATACTAACTCATTTAATCCTATAATATTAGGGAGTAGTTTTCTTATTTTCCCCCATTTTACGGATGAGAAAATCAAGGCACAGAAAGGTTAAGTGCACATACCCAAGGTTACACAGCTGGCGGTCTGGTTCCAGATTCTGTGCCCTAACCACCATGTGGCACTGCCCAGTTCATCAGCTCCTCACCAACCCTCTTTCCTTCCTGCTCAGAGATGTGCTGAATTTCCTGCGCTCTGGGGACCTGCCGCCCCGGGAACGTGTGCGGGCTGTGTACAAAGAGGCCCAGTTCTATGCCATCGGGCCCCTCCTGGAGCAGCTGGAGAACATGCAGCCACTGAAGGGGGAGAAAGTGCGCCAGGCATTTCTGGGACTCATGCCCTATTACAAAGGTGAGGGGTCAGGTCCTGGGACAGCCAGGGTATATGGGGAAGGAGGGTTGCAAGGCATCTGGCAGTGCCTAGCTCGCCACCAGAACAAGGTTCACGTGTATTACTTGAGACACGAGAGAATCCAACCCTCTTTCTTGGTCCCACTGTGAAGATACAGGTTAGGGGGGGCCCACCCTGCCTGTGACTGTCATCAAACCACATTTCAAAAGGATGGTCCTCATCCCATCCCCTTGATTTCCTTTGGCAGTGGAGAGCCATGATCCCTCTTTAACTTTGTGTCCTGCATAGGCCCAAAGACTCTCTTCCCCAGGAATCTGTCTCTTCCTACTTGGATCCTGCCATCACTGGGGCTCTCTGTGCCCTCCCACTGCCTTGCCCCACTCCCTACCTGTTAAGCCCCGTCCCAGTGATGGCTGCTGTATTCATCCCCATAGACCATTTGGAGCGGATTGTGGAGATTGCCCGGCTACGCGCAGTCCAGCGGAAGGCCCGCTTTGCCAAGCTCAAGGTCTGTGTCTTCAAGGAGGAGATGCCCATCACCCCCTATGAGTGTCCACTTCTCAACTCTCTGCGCTTTGAACGGAGCGAGAGTGATGGGCAGCTATTTGAGCACCACTGTGAAGTGGATGTGTCTTTTGGGCCCTGGGAGGCTGTGGCTGATGTTTATGACCTGCTGCACTGCCTGGTCACAGACCTGAGAGCCCAGGGCCTTGTCGTGGACCACCAGTGCATTGGGGTGTGTGACAAACACCTCATCAACCACTACTACTGCAAGCGCCCCATCTATGAGTTCAAGATCACGTGGTGGTGAGTAGTCCTGGTAGGGAATAGAGCCCCTTCAGGGAGGGTGTCCATTCCCCTTAGTGGCTCTGGGAGTCAGATCCCTGGAAGGGCTCCTGACTGCCCCGGAACCTGCTGAGGTGAGGACTGAGCCCGGAGGCACAGCTCCAAGTGGACGGAGGTGCAGCTCTAGTCTCCCCTGCTATTCCTTGGGGTCAGGCTCAGGGCTTGTGGCCCACAGGATCCTGGTACCTGAACTTACCTGGCCTTTCCTCCAGGCAGGGCAGTCTTTACCTGAGGCCCATGGGTCTGGCTAGCTTGGGCTTGGCCAGGAAGTCCAGAGAGGTTTTGTTACTTTCTTGACTTTGCAAGAGAGTTTCTGCCCTTTTTAGAGCCACATTACCAAAATAATATAGGCACAGTCACTTCCTCAGCCCTGTGCAGGTGTTCCTTCCTTGTGCTCAGTGTATAGGTGTGAACATAGAACATGATGGGGGATTTTATCCAGACAGCCACTCCACAGTCTCTGGCTGAAAAAGGAGCACCTTCTCTCCCTCCTTCCCCAAGAAGAGTCCCCTACTTTGTTTGAAGATGTGAAAAGACTCTTTCCCCCCAAAATGTATTCTTCACCACTTTTTGGAGATGTCACCATAGTTACCAAAACTATGCACCGGGTTGGCCTTAGAAAAGCACAATGTTTACAGCCCTGCTTTGGGCCTTGGCTTCTATCTTCCACCAACCTTCCTTGCTTGCAGGGTTATCTTCTCACAGGGCTGGATTATAAATTTGAGAGGCGCCTTTTGAAGATTCTCTAAGGCAAGCAGGCAAGGGGTCTACATCTGTTATCTTTGAGATGTCACATCCTTTCTGGAGGCTCAGAATACCTCTTGGGCTGCCATTTCATCTGTCAGGATCCAGGTTGTGGTGAACCCTTGGATGGGAGCCCCCTCTTTTAAAAAAATATTTTTTATGTTTTAATTACAGTTGACATATTTTATTATATTAATTTCAGGTGTACAGCATAGTGGTTAGACATTTACCTACCTTACAAAGTACCCATCTGACATCAGTGATTACAACATTATTGACTATATGCCCTATGCTGTACTTTACATCCCTTTGACTATTTTTCTTTTTTTCCAGTTACAGTTTACATTCAATATTATTTTGTATTAGTTTCAGGTGGAACCCTCTCTTTTTTAAACCTTGCTTTATCCCACTGACATTCTCCTTCTAGGAGAGTATCTGTTCTAGAGAAGAAACGGAAGGGCTGGGTGAGAGGCACTGCTATCCCAGGGGCTGTAGGAAGACAGCAGCAAACCTCCGTTATGTTTTACTCCCCACATTTCAGAGAGAGAAAAAGATCCACGAGGTTCTGCTCCCACTGCGTTTCCTTCTCGCTCTGTGTGCAGCCTGGGGCAGCTAGTCAGGGTATGGACATGCATCTCCTAAAGGAAGACTTTGCAGCACCGGTATTTGGAGTGTAGCATTTCTGTGCTGCAATAAGGGCTTCTCTCTGTACTCATGATTGTACTTGACTGTTTGGGGGTGTTCTTGTAGGGAGATTTTGTTATATGTGAAAAGCTGGTGAGGACAGCCTCACTGATCTCAAGTCTTAAAGAGCAGATTGGTGATGTAGGGCAAGAGGGAGCCGAAAACCCCTGCCTCCTTCTGAGGAAGAGAAGGCCAAGCCCTGGACCCTTGGCTGAATTCCTCCCTGAGGCAATGACCTCCTGGCCCTTGTGTGGAAACAGAGATCCAGGGCATGGCTTTACACTCTTATATCCTATTCTTATATGAGTGGAGCAGAGATACAGATGGAGATCTAAGAGGAAAGTGGTCAGTCTCGTTGGTTCCGAGATATGTATTCTTTCTATTGTTCTCATCCACGATGGATCGTCAAGTTTCTGGAGCTGATGTCCCTGCTTGGAGTTTAGCTCAACGACATGCCACTTGCCTTTGGTTTAAGTTGCTCTGATTGGTGTTACTGCCTAATACACGTTGTGGTTCAACCACGTTGATTTTTTGACAGACACCGAGGCAAGCTATTTAGGAGGAAGTCAATGTGAGTAGAGAGCAGATAATTAAGCCCATCACTTTCAGTAACCCGGGCTCGACCCCTTCTCTTTCCCACCCCCAGCACAGCGTATCACAGCGCTTGGTCATTTAGAGTCTGTACATGTAAGACCCGAAGCAGCTGGTATGCTCAAATGCAGGTTTGCTAAAAAACGGGCCCTGGAAGACTTGCTTGGGGCTACAGGGACGCTGTCCCTGTGCCTCTCATTAGAGACACCCATTTCTCTTTCCCTCTGTTATGTCCTCAAGGTCGTGTGCTCTGTGCCATTGTGGAGAAACCGGGTTCTAGGCCAGTAGACCAGAAAGAGCCAGGACATTGGCATCCAGCTTAGAGCTCTTTTTAAATGGAGTGAACGAATTCAATGGCCCAGTTTGGCCATTCTCTGATAAGAGGCCAAGGCCAGCCTGAACAGTGCTTTTAAATTGGTGGTTTGTGGTGATGACCTCCAAGTAAAGGTTGTCTCTGAGAAAGTGACTTCTCCCAGTTGGATCCCTTTTTAACCTAAATGGCCAGGCCCAGAGTGTCAGAAGGGTTGAATGCTTCTCTCTGATCGAAGGAAAGTATATTTTTATAGAATTCTTGTGCATAATGTCAGTAAATGCCTCTCACCCTGACAATGGACTAGATTCATCCTGCCATGGGACAGGCCCTGGTTAGTGATGTGTCAAAGTGCTGCCTCTGGAGCTTCCCTTTTGACTTTGGGCACCTTCTCTCCCAGGTTCCATGCTCACTGATTGGGAAGGTGGAAGTTTTAGGAGACAGGACTGTATGGTATAATGTGGGCCATAACAGAATTCAATAAAAAACGTAATGGTAACAAAAAAGATGGAAACAAAACCACAATGAACCACATTACGTCATCCCAGTGGAGGAATTCTTTGGGCAGTGCTCTGAATAGAAGAAATAGAGGAATCGTCGCCATCCTGTTTCTACCTCTGGCTAGTCCACCAGGCTGTCCTGTGCTTAGCGTTTGGAAAGCAGTCAGTTGTGCTCTGAAAGCTTCTATTCTTTCTTCCCGGAGCTTAGGATATTCTGGGAACTGTCTGAGCCTCAGGCTAATCAGGTGGTACAATCTTGCTGTTCTGGGTTGCTCATTGGAGGAGTAGGAAACGGACTTTTGCAAACCACAAAGTGGGGTGAGCCTCAATGTGTGATCTTGGTGTAAGCTGGAACCTGGAAGAGGCTCAGATACACAATAACAACAGAACAAAAACTACGCACACCGAGCAGTTTGATCCAGGTTAGAATTTCCAACATCATCCTTCTGCACACCTCCTGTCTGTATTTGAGTCTGATATAAGTGATTAAGCTTTCTCGGGGACCATTTTGCTGGGGCTCTTTCATGAAGGTGGTGCCTGCCTCATGATCCTTAAGAAGGAGGCTTTAATCCATCAGAAGCTGGAGTATTGGGAACTGGGGTGGGAGAAGCACTTTCTGGAATAAATATATATGTATACATATGTTAACTGGGGGAAGGGTGGGGTGGCAGGGGGTTAGAGGAGGTGGGATCAAAGCCTGGGTGCAGTGATGAGTCTGGAGTGTGGGAGGTCACCTGGGCTCATTGTCTTCCTTCTGTATGGTGTTGGGTTTGTGTGCACAGTAAAGCACTTCCTGTGTTCTTTCATTACTTATCTGTGAGTGCTTTGGTACATGGAGCCTCAGTACCCTCACATGGCATTAAAGTCAACAATAAGAACCTGGGTGCTGTGCCTTTCTTTTTTAGAGACTTACTCTCATCCCTCCTTGGCCCCCCACTTTGCCAGCAAATATGTGTTGATTTCTCCTTAAAATGTGGTATGTTTTGGGTTGCCACGCTTAATAAAACAGGCTCTTCCCTGAGATTGGCAGATGAACGTCTGCCCTGACTTGAAGTTAAAGGGGGATGGGCCCATGAAGGTCCTTCTGCAGTTACTTTAGCCTTGTCTCAGTTCCAGGTAGGTGTGCACCTAGGCAGACAGCTCCGCCCTCTTCTGCTGAGAGGTCTCCATGGGAAGAAGGTAGCACAATTGTACAGTCTCTTGTAAGGCTCACAACTACGTTAGTTAGGACAGAAGTCCCTCCTGTCAGTTCACCACTTTTTTCCAAGGGGGAAATAAGTGAGTCTAAGTGTACATGAGCCTCGGTGGTTAAGACCCTTACTTGAGGAAAATGGGTATAAGTTGCCCTTCCTCCAAAAGCAGAGTTTTGACACCTTCCTGGCTAACGAGTGTCCTCATCAAGAAGTCCCTTGGAGTCACTTCATGGATTAGCCCAGAAAAGTGAGTTCTGAAGTGTTCTGTAGCTATGCTACCCTCCAACTGATTCCCTTAAAAATGGTGAAGGGGCCGAAACTGGTTTGGCTCAGTGGATAGAGCGTCGGCCTGCGGACTGAAAGGTCCCAGGTTCGATTCCGGTCAAGGGCATGTACCTGGGTTGCGGGCACATCCCCAGTAGGAGATGTGCAGGAGGCAGCTGGTCGATGTTTCTCTCTCATCGATGTTTCTAACTCTCTATCTCTCTCCCTTCCTCTCTGTAAAAAATCAATAAAATATATTTAAAAAAAAATGGTGAAGGGATCAAGCAAAAAAGAAAAATACACTCAAAAATATGATGGTTACCAGAAGGAAAAGGGGGCAGAGGGAGGTAAGGGGGGGGTAAATGGTAATGGAAGAGGGTAAGGGGGGTGGGGGTAAATGGAAATGGAGGAGTGTTGACTTGGGGTGGTGAACACACAATGCAATATACAGATGATGTATTATAGAATTGTACACTTAAATCTTTATTAAATAAAAAATCTCTGATTATTCTAACTTTTAAACAAAAACACTGTATCATCTGTGCCAAATGAATTCCTGACCTAATTACTGTGCAACACTCACATAGTAAGAATACACTAATAATATCTTACAAATTGGAAACTGAAGCTCACAGAAGTATAATTTCCCCAAGGGCACGTAGCTAGTAAGTGGCAGAGCCAGGATGTAAACCCAGAGCCCTTTTCTGAAATCCTCATGGGTGTTCAACAGCAGAGCCCTCCCTTCCACTTGGCAGCTCAGTGTCCCACCTCTGAGGCTCAGGGCTTCACCCTGCCTAACCTATAAAGATTTGAAAAGCAAATAGTCTAGAAGGAATATTAGAAAGACTTACTTAGACCTGTGGGTCTCAAGTAGCCCTGAGCATTAAGGAGATAATGGGGTCCCCAATGTTCACTAGGTGGTGAAGGCCCCTACTCATGGGACAATGAGTGGACGATGACTTAGCAGGTGAGTAATGATTCCTGGCTGGACACAGTGTAGTGGGAAAATCCGGGACAGTCCCAGTTAATCAGACCCGTGCAGCCTACGCATCTAACGACACAGATGTGCCATGCAGCTTGACCATGTGGGGAGGTACACCCAGGGTCATGGGCCTCCTTCAGGGGACCCCTGGTGTCAAGAGAATAATTGAATTGGAAACTCTAGCTCAGGGGACATTGTACGCTCATGGCCCTTGGACTCCAGGTCTCTACTCTGCCTGTGTTTTTTGTCCTCATTTGGAAGATGATGACCTTTTAGCTGGCTTTATGTACTTTTGATTTGTTTAACTAATAGCCTATTTCTTTAGCTTTTATTTACTTAAACTTTCTGTCCTTTGATTCCTTATCATTTTGTTTTTTCTGTCATGTACTTTAGCTTTCTCTATTTTTTAAACATGATTTGAAACTTTTTTTAAAAGTCAGAGCTTATGCTTTAAACATTTTTTTTCAGTTACACTTGCCATTCAATATTATATTATTTTCAGGTATACAGCATAGTGATTAGACATTTATATAACTTACGAAGTAATCCTCCAGTAACTCTTATACCCACCTGACACCGTAAATGGTTATGGTATTGTTTGATTACATTCCCTAAGCTGTACTTTTTTGTAGCTGCCCACTGTACTTCTTAATCCCTTCTTTTCATCTATTTCCCCAAACTCCCTCCCATCTGGCTACCATCAGATTGTTCTCCGTGTCTATGAGTTTGTTTCTGTTTCAATTGTTAATTTTGTGTGTGGTTGTTTTTTTTTTAGATTCCACATAAGGTGAAATCATAGGGGTTTATTTTTCTCTGATTTATTTCACTAACTTTATTTTCTAACATAACTTTAAGGTACATGCATGAATAGGACGCCAAAGAAGGTAGTTCTTGTTCTGAGCAAGAGTAATTATGTGCTTTTTCTCCCTTCTCTGGTAATTTCTACAATGATCTTATTAGCTGTGAACATTAGGTACTTCATTTTTTCCCTTTAGAGAAATATCTTCTAAGATGTAAATACAAGGAAAAACTGATAGCGCTATTATCAGAGTTATAGATCTACTCGATAACCCAGATATCCAAACTTTTACCTCCTCCCTCCAAAATGTCCCCTCGCTCCTACGCTAAATAACAGTAAATACAGCTTAGGAACAGGACAGTTCCCTTTTTGGACTGCTAAGGACTTCCTCCCTCATACAGTGGACATGATCAGGGATCCTGGGATTTCGCCTCCTCCAACCACCTAACCACCCAGTGGAAAGAGGACTGTTGTGCACCAGGAAAAAATCCAACACAGCTGCAAGAAAGACGGAATGAAACCACCTTAAACCATACAAAAGCACTGCATACAAGGGGCCTATAATCAGATTCTGATGCATATTTTCCAGCCTTCTGTGATCTCAGCAGAAACCTGATTCACACTTTAACAAACCATGACTTTTAGAGGATGCTAATGTATTACAGACCCTGATGTTTTCCTATATCATGGGATCTCGGCAGATGGCCTGGCTCCAGTAGATCTTTGGAATAGACATTTCCATACTTCTCTCAGTTATGACTTAAATCAAGAAATAGAACCCCTGCCCTAGCCGGTTTGGCTCGGTGGATAGAGCATCAGCCTGTGGACTGAAAGGTCCCAGGTTCAATTTCGGTCAAGGCACATGCCTGGGTCTCGGGCTTGATCCCCACTAGGTGACATGCAGGAGGCAGCCGATCAATGATTCTCATCATTTGATGTTTCTCTCTCTCCCTCTCTGAAATCAATAAAAATACATATTTTTAAAAAATAGAACCCCAACGTACTACAAAACTTAGAGCTTGACCTCTGTTAGAAGTTTACAAGTTGGGTCAAATCTTATACCTTTATTATTTTTGTAGAGGGAGTAGGAGGGTTTAATGAATAGGCTTAAGTGTTTATCAACTATAAATGCCTTCAATAGTGTGTTTCTCAACATTACATCCTGATCACCAGCTGTACTTTGGCTTATTCTGTCTGCCCAGGTGCTCATCTGTGTGTGCACATGTTGTGGGTCCTTACTTTCCCTCTTACTATGTCAGTTTCACCTCCCTCTGCTCACGAGTATCCTGTCTATGGCATTTTATAGATGGTTGGCCACTTCTGGCCATGCCTCATTGGCATCTGCTAGCCAGCTATGGCAGTGCCCAGGGTTGCCCTCTTCTTCTCAGGCAGGTAAGTGTTTGTTTGCACTAAGGTCCCTAGCTTTCCATTTCAGCTTTCTCATCTGGCCTGCTAGGATCTGGAGAGCATTTTGAGCCCCCTCTCTAAGCTCTATACCCACCTCCACCGCAGCAACAGAGGATGCCACAGGACCCCACTGAGCAGACAAGTTAGCTTCACCCTCCTCTATCCCAGAGGGAGGAATCAAAATGCTTTACCTGAAAACCGAGTTCACCAAGAGGTGCCTGACAAAAATATGAACTTCCTTTGTGAGCTGACCACATCACTATTAGCTGAAATGAGGGTGGCATTATTCACTTGGCACTCCCATAAATCAAGGCAGGATGTATCTGCCCCGAGGCATATTCAGAGAATGATCCACCCAATTGCTTAATATTATTCTTCAAAGTGCAGCTCTATTTGGAAACTCCCATTGGTCCAGAGACACAAAACATTGAGGAACGCCCTCTCTAGTCACCTGCAGGAATATCCCACCACTTCCATTAGCTGGGCCTTTAGCCCAGAGAATTCCACTGGGGTGGAGTTTACTACCTGATTTTGAACCCTTGCCAGTGCCCTTCCCTGCTAGGATGGCAATCCTGACCCCTTTATGGCAGCAGCACCTGAGGGATAACCTGAATTTGTGGATTAAGATCAGAGGTAGAACTCCCAGAAAAATAAGTCCAACCAAGGTATCTGCATGATACAAGAATGTCTCTTAGATGGAAGGCTTTCCAGATACTCAACTGTGCCCCAGGATTTCTGGGGCTTACAGGCAGTACTGGTCATTGGTTCCTAACCCTCAGTTTCTTCACTTGACCATTCTATCTTTTTAGGGGTTGGGTTCCCCCAACCCCTTGCTATGGACCCAGCATTCCAATAGCTGAAAACCCTGTACATCTTTTCTCCTACCTGGTCTTACACCATCAAGGCACTCTTCAATGCCTTGGTAGAGGTCACAAGGTGGCACAAACCTAGGCAGCATCTGTCCCTCGTCTCTACGTCTCCATGGCAAAGCTAGCAGAAGGTAGGAAATAAAGATTAGAGTGGAGATAAATGAAATGAGAACAGGGAAACAAGAGACTAGAAAATCAGCAAAACCAAAACTTGGTTTTTTAAAACATCAGCAGAATTGATAAATCTTTAGCTGGACTGATTGAGCAAGATGAGAAAATTCAAATAGTTAAAATCGGAAATGAAAGAGGGACATTACTACTGACTTTACATTAATGAAAAGGGTTATAAGAATACTATAAACATATATGTACACCAACAAGTTGAATAACCAAATTAAATGAACTAAATCCTAGAAACATAACCTACCAAGTCTGAATCACAAAGAAATAGAAAATCTGAGTAGATGTATAACTAATAAGAATATTGAATCAGTAATCAAAAATCTCCCAACAGCCCTAGCTGGAGTTGCTAAGTAGTTAGAATGTCGGCCCGCAGACCAAAGCGTCTTGGGTTCAATTCTTGATCAAGGGTACTTACCTCTGTTGCAGGTTCCCCAGCCCCGGTAGGGGCCAGTGCAGGAGGCAACCAATCGATGTGTCTCTCACAAACTGATGTTTCTCTCTCTCTTCCTCCTCCCCCCTCCCTTCCGCTCTCTCTAGAAATCAAAGGAAAAAATATCCTCGGGTGAGGATTAAAAAAACACACAAAAACTTCCCAACAAAGAAACCCCTTTACTTGATGGCTTTCCTGGTGAATTCTACCAAACACTTAAAGAAGAACTAATACCAATCCTTCTCAAACTCTTCCAAAAAATTAAAAGTGGGCCCTGGCTGGTGTGGATCAATGGTTGAGCATCGACCTATGAACCAGGAGGTCACGGTTCAGTTCCTGGTCAGGACACATGCCTGGGTTTCAGGCTCCATCCCCAGTAGGGGGCGTGCAGGAGGCAGCCGACCAATGATTCTCTCTCATCATTGATGTTTCTATCTCTGTTGCCCTCTCCCTTCCTCTCTGAAGTCAATTTTAAAAATGTAATATATATACATATATATGTTATATATATACACACACATATATGTATTTTTAAGTGGAGGGAATGCTTTCTAACTCATTCTATGAGGCCAGCATTGCCCTGATGACTGAGCCAAGCAAAGATCTACAAGAAAACAAAATTACAGACCAATATTCCGCATGAACTATGACAGAAAAAAACTGAACAAAATACTATACTGAATTTAGCAACATATTAAAAGGATTATAGACTGTGGCCATATGGGAATATTCCTGGAATACAAGGATTGCTCAACATATGAAAATGTATCAATGTTATACACTATATTAGAAAAATAAAGGGGGGAAACTACCTGATCTCTTCAGTTAATACAGAAAAAAAATTGTGACACAATTTAATGCCCTTTCTTGGTAAAAACACTCAACAAACTAGGAACAGAGGGAAACAATCTCAATATAAGAAAACATATGAAAAACCCACAGCTAACATTATCCTCAGTGGTGAAAGATTGAAAGCTTTTCCATTATGATCAGGAACAAGACAAGGATGCCCATTTATGCCAATTCTATTCACAGTACTAGAAGTCCTAGCCAGAGCAACCAAGCAAGAAAAAATAAATAAATAAAAGGCATCCAAATTAGAAAGGAATGAAATTATCTCTGTTTGAAGATAATATGATATATGTAGAAAACCCTAGGATTCTACATATACAAAATAACCTGTTAGAACTAATAAATGCAGCAAAGTAGCAAGATATGAAGCAACACACAAAAATTAGTTGTGTTTCTATACGTGAACAATGAACAATCTGAAAAGGAAACTTAAAAAATAATTTCACTTACAATTGCATTAAAAAGAATAAAATACTTAGGAACTAACATAAGATGAAATATTTGTACACTAAAAACTACCAAACATTTCTTTTAAAAAAGTTTTTTAATTGATATTTTATTATTTTTTTTATTTTTTATTTTTATATTTTTATTGATTTTTTACAGAGAGGAAGGGAGAGAGATAGAGAGTTAGAAACATCGATGAGAGAGAAACATCAACCAGCTGCCTCCTGCACATCTCCTACTGGGGATGTGCCCGCAACCAAGGTACATGCCCTTGACCGGAATCGAACCTGGGACCCTTCCATCCGCAGGCCGACGCTCTATCCGCTGAGCCAAACCAGTTTCGGCTTTAATTGATATTTTAGGGAGTGAGGAGAGAGAGAATTGAACCATGACCTCCTGGCTCAAAGATAAACGCTCATCCACTGAGCCATGCAGGCTGGGCCACCCTGCTACTCCTCTTAACCACATTTAATAAAAACCTTCCACCTAGACCCCATCAGCATCTCATTCTCTGAGGTCACCCACTCTCATTTCTTGAGTGCATACTATGGCTTTAATTAATTTACTGTGCATTGCTAAATCTTTCATGCTCTTGAATTCCCCCTTGTTCTGTGATAAAGACCTGGTTTGGTTCCCCCCACATCATAACTAGCCTGGGAACTTTAACTTTTGAGCTTTCCAATCAATGCCTGGATATACATCAAACTTTGAGATAAACCTGATTACCCCCGGAATAAGGAAATAATATCCAGGTATCCAGACTACCTGTCATCTAGAGGATTTCTGTTTCAGACCAATCCAGAGGCTAAGAATGCTTCTGTTGTAGGTGGAGGCAGGAATGGCAACAATTGTCTGACGGGTGGGGTCAGACCAAACCAGGGTTCAGCAACCTCGGTACTTGGGTTCTGGCTAGGAAAGAATTCAGAGCAAGACCCAAACTGTAAGAGAACATTTATAGGGTAAATTACAGAGGTGGAAAAAGTAATTCCTAGAAGAAATGGACTTAGCAAACTTCTGGAGGTAAAGGACCCTAGGAGCTCGGGAGTGAGGAAGCAATTGGTAACGTGCCTGGGGCCTGGAGGGGGAGTGGGGAAGGGAGGGGGAAGTGGATGAGAAAGGGGAAGGCATGAACGTGCTCCTGGGTGGGGGAGAGAGTGCACTGGGTCTTCCGTCCTATGGGTTTTTTTGAGTGGAGATTTTAGGGGAGGTCCCAGGGGAAGATCTCATAGAATATTCAGCAGTTTTCCAGGTGTGTCCTTTCAGGGTTGTGGTCTCCCTGATTGATTGGTAGGCACCAGAGTAAGAGGTCATTATTCCAAGCAGCTGGTCCTGACGTCAGCCATGGCTAGTTTTGTTGCTTATCTGGGTCTGGAGCTAAAATACAACTTGAGGTCTAGATGTTATCTCTAGGGAGGAAAGGTCAAGGGGTCCAAACCTCGTGACCTGCAATATGCTAGGGGAGGAAAAGTCACACTGGGGAACAGGGCCCACCCTACGATTGTCCCTTGTTGGGCACCTGGGACTTTCCACCTGGTGACCTTCTGTACCTGGCCCATCATGCTTGCTCTGCTCATGTCTGTCTAACTGCCTACAACACTTCTCATTAATGTACTTTTTGTTACAAGAACTCTTAGTTTTTCTTTCTTCTGCAAAACACTGGGTATTGCCTTCCTGTGTTTTCCATTTGCAAACCCTAAGACCCTTGAATAAATATTTATTTCTAGGCAAAGCCTCCAGACTCTGAGTTCGTTTGACGCAGGACAGAGGCAGCTGCTGTTTCCAACTGTTAAAGAGAAAACCAGACCCAATATAACATCGCTTGTGCTGAAAGCCCATAATGTAATTGCAGTTTCAACCTCTCCCAGAAACATAATCTTAATAACCAGTCTGGAATTTCCTGGTCAAGCACCAGTAAGGTAATCTGTCACAAGGTAATCTCTCCATCCCTCATAGAAAGAAGAAGCAATCTTCAAGATAAAAACTCTTCCTGCCCTAGCTGGTTTGGCTCAGTGCATAGAGCGTTGGCCTGCACACTGAAGGGTCCCAGGTTCGATTCTGGAGAAGGGCACATGCTGGGGTTGCAGGCTCAATCCCCAGTAGGGAGTGTGCAGGAGGCAGCCAATCAATGATTCTCTCCCATCATTGATGTTTCTATCTCTCCGTCTCAGATATCAATAAAAATATATTTAAGACCAAAACAAACAAAAACCCTTCCCATTCTCTTCCCCCAAAGAAAAGATGCCCAGGTCCAAAAATAATCCTTTCTTTTCGTTAATAGCTCCCTTGCTCCACCCTTCTTCTTATAAAATCCTTTCCTTTTCTACAACCCCTCAAAGCGCCCTTCTAGTCACTAGATGGGATGCTGCCCTATTAATGAGTGACTTAATAAAGCCAAGTAGATCTCCAGAATTTTTTTTTAACCCTCACCCCAGCGTATGCTTTCATTGATTTCTAGGGAGAGCGAGAGAAACATCCATCTATTGCCTCTCATATGCTCCCTGACTATTAAACCCACAACCTAGGTATGTACCCTGACCAGAAATCGAACCTGTCATCTTTTGGTGAAAGGGAGGATGCTCCAATCAACTGAGCCACTCTGTCACGGCTTGAATTTTGTTTTGTTTTTTTTAACATTCCTATCGCTTCTGGCCTTTTCAGCTAAGATCAACTGTAACACAACATTCCTGAGATGGGAATCACAAGAACTGGAATTCATCTATGACTCGACCGTTAATACTGTGTGATACTGGATAACTTATTTAACTTTTAATTTCACTTATGCTCAGCTATTAAAAAACGGCTTCTGGATCAACCAATCTCTTCGAGAAACTTTTAAAATCCTAAGGTCCGTGAAGGGATGGGACTCCTTCGTTTTTCAGGCGGCCTCATAGCCTACGGGTTGGCAACAGTCTTCTGATCCAATGCCTCCGCTCCCGCCTCCTATTCCACGCCCGGGGCCGGGCAGCACCGAAGGGGCAGTCGCCCTCACGCTCTTGCGAGTCGGATCCCAAAAGCAAGAACGGAGGGAAAGACAGAGTAACGCCGGCTTCTCCGCCGGCTCCCGAACGCTCCAGGTCGGCGCTCCAGGCCGCCGCCCCCCGGATGCCCCCCGGCTTGCTTGGTACACCCAGGATGTCACTTACGCCCGGCCTGGCCTCGCCCCACCCAGCGCAGATCCCAGGGGAACTCGCAGGCGCATCCTCCCACCTCGAGTCCTGGGCCCCGGAAGTGACGTCTCTGCGTGCGTGACGCGCGCTCGCGGCGCCGGGGGCGGGGCCTGAGGGAGGGTGGGTCGGTGTGAGGGCGGGTTGTGGACTGGCGGGGCCGGGACCCACTCGAGCGACGCGGGGCGAGCGGCGGTCTCGACGCCGGCGGATCCGCCAACGAGGTACGGAGCTGACGGGAGGGGGCCGAGGACAGCGCTGCTCTCCGCTCCGGGCATTGGGGCGGCGCGCCGTCTGTGCTGGAGCTGCTGGGTCGTTGGTCCGTGCGGTCCACTCGGCCGGGGCCGGTTCGGAGCCTCCTGTCCTCCTCCGTCCCAACCCGGGCCCCGGCAGCGCGGCCCTGGCCGTCCCCCTGAATCCTCTCGGTGCTCGGTCTGCCCGTGTCAGGCTCTGGTCGCCAAGTTCTCCACGGCCCAACCCAGCTCCGCCGGGCAGATGCTTATTTCCTGGCCGCCTGCTGCCACCGGTCATCCCCCGGCGGGACGGCTTCCCTCTGGCCGGCGCCCTCCTCACTGTCCGGTCCGCGGAGTCCAGGGGGACACCTGTCGTGGCGGCCCGCCGGGTCCTGTCCCGGGGCCCTCGGGCACTTTGCTGGATTGAGAGCGCGGCCCCACCTCGCAGGCTGGCCTTGGCAGGGAGCCGGGCTTCCCGGACCCGCGGCGTTCGTGGGGAGGGACAC
>NW_005871093.1:890321-892001 GCF_000147115.1 Myotis lucifugus
CAAGCCTTGGCCGGCCCTGGTTACCTGTGCCTCTGGCAGCCCTGGGCGGCTAGGCAGCTGCCATCCAAGGCTTTCCTGTGCCTCGGGCCGGCCTGGGTGGCTGGGGGGTTGAGGGGACTGGGGGACTCCGGAGGCAGGTGCGTAGCAAGCCACGCGCCTGCCGCTCCATCAGGGCTGAGGGGACTGGGTGCCGCCATCTTGTAGTTCTGAGCGCCGCCTTCTTTGAGGGCGGGGCAGTCAATTAGCATATTCCCTCCTTATTGGCTGTGGGCGCCACCATCTTTTGCGATGGTGTGAGGGTCAATTAGCATATCCCTCTTTATTAAATAGGATTATTTCTTTGTGTATGAGTGACTGACCCTGCTAATTTTTAAACTTCTATAAACAGGAATTCTGCTTTTACTTGTTAGCATTCTAATCCAAGTTGGGCATTCACAAATGCTACATGATTGCTAACTTGATGAGAATTCATTGCTTTCTGATATTTTTCAGTGAAAAAAATTCAGTCAGTACTTTATTTTTTTAAAAATGTTTCTTCTAGTACAGCGGTTCTCAACCTGTGGGTCGCGACCCCTTTGGCGGTCGAACAACCCTTTCACAGGGATTGCCTAAGACCATCCTGCATATCAGATATTTACATTACGATTCATAACAGTAGCAACATTACAGTTATGAAGTAGCAACGAAAATAATTTTATGGTTGGGTCACAACATGAGGAACTGTATTTAAAGGGCCAGAAGGTTGAGAACCACTGTTGAAGTACTTACTTTAATATCTACATACAGAAGAACTAAGATCCTATTTGATTTACTGTGTCAGTCTTTGGCTAGAGACATAGCATTTCAGTCTTTACAGTGTGAGTTTAATTTTTGGCATGTGTGTTTTTATTGGCCTCAAAGTAAACATCGCCAGCAGAGATTACCCATTTCTAAAATGTAGGCAATGCCTGTGTAATAATAACACCTGTCTATTCTGTGACTCAGAATAGAAATGCTATTAAGTAGCTTCTTAACCCATAAATAAAGTCATCACAGTAAAAATAAGTTTCATAATAGAGGTCAAACATTTTGAAAGTCTTATTAAATGCTCATTTCTTTCATAAAGCATTATAGACACTAGAGGCCCAGTCCATGAAATTTGTGCATGGGGGGGTGTCCCCCTCAGCCCAGCCTGCACCCTTTCCAATCCAGGACATCCCTCTCACAATCCTGGACTGCTGGCTCCTAATCGCTTGCCTGCCTGCCTGCCTGGTCGCCCCTAACTGCCCCCCCTCCCCCGCCGGCCTGATCACCCCTCACTAAACACCCCCGCCCCCGCCGGAGGTTTAACGGCAAACGGGGCCCAGCGAGGCTGGTCTGCCCCCAAACCGCCCACTGGAAGTGCAAGAGGCAAAAACAGAATTGAACAAAAATACTACAGACACAAATCTGTGTCATGATGGAGTGAGTACGCTGAAACGAAGGGGAGAGGGGGGCTATAGAGCGAGAGTAGCCTATCAAAAGAGTTAGCAAGTTAATAGATACAGACGCGACGACGCGAAGTGAAAGGAAAAAATGAGCAAATAGATGAAAGCTACGGCAGATGGAAAAGTCAGAAGGAATAGTGATTCACAATGTAAGAGCATAGACTAATAGGCAGGGAGCAGAGACGACGACATGGAAGTCGGGCAGGAAGAAGAA
>NW_005871093.1:892101-931481 GCF_000147115.1 Myotis lucifugus
GGTCACCCCTCATGGCCCCCCTGCCAGCCTGGTCGCCCCACGCAGTCTGCTGTTCAGTTGTTTGGTCATCCCTCACTAAACCCCCAGCCAGCCTGGTCGCCCCACGCAGCCTGCTTGTTCAGTCATTTGGTCGTCCCTCACTAACCCCACCTGCCGGCCTGGTCACCCCACGCAGCCTGCTTGTTCAGTCGTTTGGTCGTCCCTCACTAATGCCCCTGCCGGCCTGATCGCTCCACACAGCATGCTTGTTCAGTCGTTTGGTCGTCCCTCACTAACGCCCCTGCCAGCCTGGTCGTAGGCAGCCATCTTGTGAGGGTGTGAGGGTTAATTTGCATATCACCTCTTTATTATATAGGACTATTTTATAGGATTATGTTGTTTCATATGACTGAAATATCTTGATATAAGCTAGACTATTGTTGAAAAAAACAGAATAAACAACAATTGCCTTATTTTTATCCTACTCAATATTATGTAACTCATATTTTATCTGATATTTGGGTAAATGCAGAAAAGGCTGCATTTATGATGCTGCTTTCAAATTACTCAGTGAGATTCCTGTTTTTGATGAAGTTGTTGTTGGGCTAGAAAGTTGCTGACTAGCCAGTCTAGTCAGTTCCCATTCAGAATAAATACTCTGTAATTTTTATTGTATAGAACATTTTTTTCATGTTTCTGGTAGCCGAAGAACTGTAATTATAATCAATTAATTAGATATATATGTGAGTCAGAAGTTATCAGAATGACAAGTATGAGTTCATGAATGGGGAAATTTTTACACACTAAGAAAGTCTTTTTGTTGTTGATTCTCATCTGAGCTTATATTTCCTATTGATTTTTAGAGAGAGTGGAAGAGAAGGGGAAGAAAAAGAGAGGGGCGGGAGGAGAGAGAGAGAGACATTCATGTGAGAGAGATACATCAATTGATTGCCTCCTGCATACCCTGACTGGGAACAAGGAACCTGCAACCCAGGTATGTGCCCTTGACCGGGAATTTGAACCCATGATTCTTTGAGGCCAGTGCTTTACCACTGAGCCACACCAGCCAGGGCCACATTAAGAAAGTCTTAAGTTTTTTTATTTTCCTTAAATGACAGCAAGGAGATTGTGACATCTCTGAAACAGGCACTTAGCCAGAGCCTTTAGGCCTCTAAATTCTGTGCTGTCTCACATTAAGGATGGTTGGCAGCATCCTCTATGCTAGGCACAGGGCAACTCAAGAGTTATAAAAAAATCTTGTGAATCATTTCTGAAGCAAGTCTAGTCAGTTCCCATTCAGAATAAATACTCAGTTGTAATTACATTTATGGGGATTTGGTCTGTATTTGCTTGCTCTTTAAAATATATATATATATAATTTTTTTTTTTTTTTTTTTTTTACTGATTTCAGAGAGGAAGGGAGAGAGGGAGAGGTAGAAACATCAATGATCGAGCATGGAACCCGGGCATGTGCCTTGACTAGGAATCAAACTGTGACCTCCTAGTTCATAGGTCGGTGCTCAACCACTGAGCCACGCTGGCTGGGCGATTTGTTCTGTATTTTTAAAGTACAAAAATGACCTTGGGGGATTTTTACACAGGGATATATTTATAATTTTTTGTGTGCCCCAAAGTTAAAAATACATAGTGAAAGTGTTTTATTTTTATATTTCCTCTGTTGTTAGAATTTCCTAATTTTAGATATAATATTTGCTAAAATATTTTTCTTTTGAAGCACAAAAAAGGTAATGCCTTTAGAAATTGAATTTATACAATGTTTGTTAATGGAAGAGAATATTTTATTTTTTTTTAAGTGGAGCATATTTACTTATCTCCCATCTTGTTCCAGAATGGACTCATAATGACTTATAAAGATACATACAACATATTGTTGGTAACATACAAAAATCAGGGGTGATGAAATCAGGACTAAGGGAGAAAACTTAAGATGGAAACAGGAATAAGATCGGAACACAAACTATATGGCCTAAACTCATAAGTATTTGTTAGAGGATCACAAATTTAATGCTGCTTTTTAGTAGCCAGTTCAGAGAGAAATACAGGGTGGAGCAAAAGTAGGTTTACAATTGTGAGTAAGCAAAACACAGTTTATTTGTGTATTGTTACATATTATTTTTCATATGGACAACTGTAAACCTACGTTGGCCTGACCCTGCATAATCAGTTATGGTTCAGTGACCATAAGAGGAAAAAAAAAATTTCTTCCTTAGCATTCCCAAAGGCTCCTATTGAGAATTTCAACTACATCCTAAGCTAAATACAGCATGCATCTCAAAGGACTATGCTGTGTTTTATTTTGTTTTTTATTTTTTAATTAAAATTTTTTTTATTACTTTGTTTTTTAGTAAAATTCCTCATGTCTCCTTGTGTAGGTTGATGACATAACCTCAAAACACAATTCAGTAAAAGCAGTTTCAGAGCTGGCAAAATAATGTGATCTAAGTACTTATATCTCTAGACTGATTTAATTTAAGAACCTATTTTAGATTATCTAGATAAGTAGATGGGGATCAAACATTCCTCAGGTTACCTTCCATAAATATCTTGTTTCTCAGTGGAGCTTTTGTTAAGAATTTATCAGCAGTGGGGTTAGAGTTTGTGCTTCCTGACAAGTTTTTTTGAATACATCTATGTTTTATGCTGTTGGTTAATCACAGAGCCATATTTTTAGCAGGCATGCTTTATCATGGGGGTAGGGGAGGTATGAAAATGGAGGAGTCTGACAAGGACAGATATTGAAATGAAAATCACTTAACCTCCACACAGAGATGGACTGAGGGGAATTCCATACAGCAGACCCAAGGTTCATTTCTGGAAGTAGGTTTGGGGTGTTAGCTCTGGCACAGACAGCATTGACTTGAAAAGTCCTGGCATATAATTTATTTTTAAGAAGGAAACAGATCCATTCATCATAGATGGAGTGTCCAGATTAATATATCTGTATTTTACATCAGCTAAAAAGTTGCTCTTTTCAGTAATAATAGTTCAAATTTATCCCGTGCTAGCATGAGCCCAGCACCGTGCTAATAATAAACTCTTTACATGCATTATCTTGCTCCTCTCCCCTCCTTCCTTCTTAAAAGAAAAATATAAACAAATGTGATTCATAGCAGTAATTTGTTCAAGGTCATAAAGAGATGATAGATATTTAAACTCAGGCAGTCTGACTGACTCAATGGTCTGCGCCTATCTATGACTTTACTACCTGAGGTGGACTAGCCTGCGCCTACACCATGGGGCTGGACCCATACGGTAAATAGAAGTAAACACATTGGCAAGTGTCAGAACCCACCATTACAAAAGGGCCTTGAATGGTTCTGGATCTTCCCATCCAGAAAATGGGCTGGGAGCTACAAGTTCAGGGCATTTGGCCATGGTTTGTAAAGCTGAAGAAAAAAAATGTACCTTCCAGGCATCCATCAGGACTGGAGAAGTGGGAATATTTATGTACTTGTTTGCATCTAAAATGCATATATTTTTTCTTTCTATTTGCTATAAATTTGTCTCACGAGATTAGGAAAACCACAATGATAGTGTACCATTCTGGAAAAAGAGGTTTGTATTTATATATTAGAGTAAAATTTTAGCTGGTGATCTCACTGCTATGATTTGATATGAATTTTAAGTTATCTTTGTGTTTTATTAGGAATTCTATTGTATTAGAGTTGTACAGATAAGTAAACCATTATTTATTGTGAATTTTTATATGAGACTATTCCAGGTAATCCCAGATCACTTTATTTTGAAGTATTACAGTTCCTACAGAGTAGAGAACACCCCTATGCATCCTTAATCAGTAAACAATGGGTGGAACTGTCCTTGCCTAAATATAGTTATGTAACATAGCGGTTCCTTAATTGCATTTCCATAGAGCTTTTGACATTGTTTCTTAAATGTGTTTCTGAAAAAAAAAATTGGGCTAGTGACCAAAGTTTTGAATAGGATATTATAAGAAGATGCAAATTAAAAAATATGAAAACATGTCCTAGCTGGTTTGGCTCAGGGAATGGAGTATCAGCCCGTGGAATGAAAGGTCCTGGGTTTGATTCTGGTCAAGGGTATGTCCCGTGGTTGCAGACTCAATCTCTGGCCCTGGTCGGGGGAGAGGGCATGTGGATGGCAACCAATCGATGTGTCTCTCATATCAGTGTTTCTCGCCCAGCCAGCATGGCTCCGTGGTTGAGCGTCGAGGTCATGTTCGATTCCCGGTCAGGGCATATGCCTGGATTGCGTGCTGGATCCCTCGTATGGAGCATGCAGGAGGCAGCCAATCAGCGATTCTCTCTCATCATTGATGTTTCTATCTCTCTCTCCCTCTCTCTTTCTCTCTGAAATCAATAAAAATATATTTTAAAAAATGTTTCTCTCTGTCTCTCCTCCTCCCTTCCACTCGCTCTAAAAAATCAATGGAAAAATATCCTTGGGTGAGGATTAACAACAACAACAAAACAAAAAACTGTTGGCTGATGAAATAAAATGTTGAAAGTCTATTATAATTAGTGTCTGAGGAAGTAATGTGCTTGGTATCTATTTAGCAGATTAGATTATATTTTTATTTGTATAAATTAACCATTTCAGTTGGGATTGTAGTGTGCTAAGTGTGTAGATTTTATTTGTGTAGGGTTTCAAATGTTATATAGTCATGAATGGATACATCTTAAATATTATTTATGGAAAATAAGCAGTTGGCAGTGTTTTCATACCTATATGCTAACTTCTGTAAGTATTGTGATAGCTGTACTTATTAAATGCTATAGGAATCAGAACTATTCTGTCAGTGGGAAAAGGGGAATCAGATGTTATTTGAATAAGGTGGGATTTGAAGGTGGACAAACACAAGGGTATTCTGGGCTTGTTCATAAATTAGACAACCATGTAATTTATTATCCAAAGCAGATTGCTTTTGGGAATCAATGGCAAAGGGGTTCCAGGACAATTTATGCCAGGACTGTTCTTACTAACTGGGATATATGGTTACCCCACTTACAAAGAGCAGGTGATGCCTGAAGCCACAGTTCTTTGTCAGCTTGTGGAAAACTAATTTATTTTAATCATTTATAGAGTTTACACCAATTCTTACTGGATGGTTATTAGTTTCCCAGGGATGCTATAACAAATTACCACAAACTGGGTAGCTTAAAACAACAGAATTTTATTCTTTCACAGTCTGGAGGCTAGAACTCTGAAATCAACGTATCAGCAGAGCCACGTTGTCGAAGGCCCCAGGGAAGATGATAGCTGGCAGTCGTAGGAATTCCTTGGCTTGCAGCTGCATCACATGGCCTTCGTGTGTCTCTCTCAGAGCCTTGGCCCAGTCAATCCCAGTCATTGGATTAAGGGCCCACCCTAATCCAGTATAACCTCATTTTAACTAATTACGTCTGCAAAGATGCTATTTCCAAATCAGGCCACATTCACAGTGTTCGGGTTCAGTCTATTTTGAGGGGGAGAGACAATTCAACCTACAACATGGGATGGTGTTAGCAGCCTTTGAAAGTTTCTGCAGTTTAATTGGATCAAAACTTTGTTAAACACAAGGCACCTCTCAAAAACCTAAAACATAATGCAAATATTTATTTGAGCTATCTAACAAGTCTAAATAAATATATGTTCAATCCAGGCTATTGCTTTTTGTTTTTCCTGTCTCAGAGAGATGTGTGTCACTTTGTCCAGCCACAGCAATTGGCTAAGGATGAAATGGCTGTAGCAAAGCTAAAACTAAGATGTAACTTAAAAAAAAAAATTGTTGAAACCACTTTATATATTGCAGTTTGTTGTTACTTTAAGTGGAGTCAGAAGATAATTTTTGGTCATAAAATTATTGAATAAATTGACCAGTTAGGGGATTGGCAGTGCTTCTGTGGAAGAAGAGTAGCACATGGTTGACGTAGACTAATGCAGCCAGGTTATTTTGCATGTAATTTTGAGTTATTAGCCTGAAATATGGCATGCTGAGATTAGAGTTACGATTTCACTTAACTTGAAGACAAGGGTTTGATTTAGAACAATAGAAAATTGTTGTCTAGAACTCATTCCTTAAGAATGCTGCTCAGCTGGTTCAGCTCATTCCAGCAGTTATAAACTCTACATTCTATTCCAGGGTTTCATTATCATTTGGAATTATTTGGACAGTCTAGTGTTTGGATACTTTGTTTTGTTATATTTAAAATTGGAACTTTGCCATTGATATTCTGCATGAGGTTTACATTCATTTGCAATATATTAAATGATATGAAAGTTGGTGAAACTTGGGTACAGATTTGAAACACTTTTTTTTTTTTAATCCTCACCTGAGGATATGGCTATTGACTTTAGAGAGAGAGAGAGAAACATAGATGTGAGAGAGAAACATCGATTGGTTGCCTCCGATGCAAACCCCAACCAACTGAGGGTCAAACCTGCAACCTAGGTATGTGCCCTGACCAGGGATCAAACCCGAGACCTTTCAGTGTACAAGATTATGGTCCAACCAAGCTACACTGGCCACAGCTGAAACACTAAGTCTTTGATTCAAACTGTGGTGTCTTCATAACATAAAGTTAAGGACTAAAAGAGCACCTATAAAAAGGAAAAAGGATGACACAGAAAAATGAGCAAAGAACATGAAGAGTGTTAAATTCTTCAAGGAAAATATACTAATGGCTGATAAACATCCATAAAGATGGTTAGCCTTCTTAAGGAAATGCATATTAAAACAATAAATGATTTTTTTTCTCCTTTCAGATTGGCAAAAATTAAAGGTTAATCCAGTGTTTATGACTTTGTGGAAAAGTAGATTCTTTCATACACTGTAGGGTGGGAATGTAAATAGATATAATCTTTTTGTGAGGCCAGTTTGGTAGTATATATCAAAATTTAAAATGCACAAACCACCCTGGCCAGTGTGGCTCAGTTGGTTGAGCATCTCCCCATGCCCTGAAAGGTCCCTGGTTTGATTCCTGGTCAAGGCACATGCCCAGGTTGCCAGTTCAGTTCCAAGTCAGGTTGCATACAGGAGGCAACTAGTCCATGCTTCTCACTCACATGGATGTTTCTCTCCATTCCTCTCTCCCTAAAATCAATTAAAAAATAAAGTAAAATAAAATGCACAAACTCTTTGACATTTCATTTCTGTTTCTAGGAAGTTATTTCCATTTTGTGAATGGTCTGCTCATATCTTTATCCTGTATTCAGAGATTTAAAAATCATCATTATTAACATAATTTCTAAGTATGATAAAATTCTTCATTGTCCAATTGAAATATTTTTTTAGTCTCTTACTTGCTTTTTTAAAAAATATGTTTTTATTGATCTTAGAGAGAGGGGGGAAGGGAGAGGGAGAGAGAGAGAAATAAATGAGAGAAACATCATCAATCCGCTGTCTCTTGCACAACCCCCTACTGGGGACCCAGCCCACAGCCTGGGCATGTGCCCTGACCTAGAATCAAACTGGTGACCTCTTGGTGCATGGGACGGCGCTCAATCCACTTAGCCACATGGCTGAGCTTGTTTTTCTATTTTGGGTCTAAGTGGGGCCTTTTAGAAGCTAGATAGAAGTTTCAATTTATGTGTTCAAATCTGTTTTCTTTCTGATTTCTACTTTAGCATGTAAGCTTAGATAGACCTCTCCTCTTTAGAAGTTGCATGGCCCAGCTGTCGTGGCTTAGTGGTTGAGTGTTGACCTATGAACCAGGAGGTCACGGTTCGATTCCTGTCAGGGCACATGCTTGGGTTGCAGGCTCGATCCCCAGTGTGGGGCTTGCAGGACGCGGCCAATCAATGATTCTCTGTCATCATTGACGTTTCTCTCTCTCTCTCTCTCTCTCTCTCTCTCTCTCTCTCTCTTTCTCTCTCTCTCTCTCTCTCTCTCTCTCTCTCCCCCTTCCTCTCTGAAGTCAATTTAAAAAGTTGCATAAATACTTGATTTTAGTTTTTTCTATTTTTTCATTTGTCTTTAAAATTTTTAACTCTCTAAGATACCTGTAATTAATTTGGGGGCTACCAGATTACTGGCCAAGTTATTCCAACACAGTTTATTGAAAATTCTCCCCTTCTCCTCCTTTCTCTAATATTAAATTATTTTGTATATTATTTATGTTAGCATTTGTATTTTGTATATTATGTTAGCATTTGAGTCAGTTTGTTGTATAGTAATTTACCAGTTTTGTTGCTAAGTTTGCAGTATTTTTTTATATATATTTGTTTTATTAATTTTTACAGAGAGGAAGGGAGAGGGATAGAGAGTTAGAAACATTGATGAGAGAGAAACATCAATTGGCTGCCTCCAGCACACCCCCTACTGGGGATTGAGCCTGCAATCAATGTACATGCCCTTGACCGGAATCGAACCCGGGACCCTTCAGTGTGAGGGCCGGCGCTCTATCCACTGAACCAAACCCGCTAGGGCTCGCAGTACTTTTTAAAATATATTTTTATTGATTTCAGAGAGGATAGGAGGGGGGGACAGAAACATCAATGATGACAAAGAATCATTGATGGGCTGCCTCCTGCATGCCCCCTACTGGGGATCGAGCCTGAAATCCAGGCAGATGCCCTGACAGGGAATTGAATCTTGACCTCCTGGTTCATAGGTCTACATTCAACCATGTAGCCACACTGGCCAGGCTAAGTTCACAGCATTTTAACTACAATAGTTTGAAGAAAATTCAAATCAGTAAGTTAAATTAATTTAGAAAAAAATTTAAAAATCTTGCCGATGAGATGTGGAATAATTTTGTCAAGTTCAAAAAAGTCTTTTGGATTTTTGTTGTCATTTCCAATAAACAGAAATTTTGAAGCATGTATCATTTTTAGAATATTTAATTTTCTCATTCTGTATCCTAGTGTATGCCTTACCAACTATTTAAACCTTCTTTATATCTCAGTTTTGTGTAGCTCACATAATTTTTTTATTAAAATACTTCCTGGGTGTTTTTACATTTTGATATTATTGTGAATGAGACCTCTTTATATTTACCTAATTTTTTTACTTTCCTAATTTGTTAGGCTATTATGAGTTCTGTAAATTTAATATACACATATTTAGCTTGTTTCACATAAACATGAATTCTTTTGTGAAACTTTAAAATGAATTAATTCTTCAGTGTTCATAGTGTTTTAATTTCTTCAGGCATGATATAGAGTTATGTCTTTCGTACTAGACAGTAAGCGCCATGGAGATCTTTTTGTTTATTTTTCCATTTTCCATGTGTCTTTGTTTTTAATTTAAATTCTTTATTGTTGAAAATATTACATATGTCTCCTTTTTCCCCCATTGACCTCTCCCTGACCGCTCCTGCCCCCCAGCACATGCCCTCGCTCCCCTACTGTCTGTGTCCATTGGTTATGCCTATATGCATGCATACGAGTCCTTTGGTTGATCTCTTAACCTCGCCCCCATCCACCCCCACTTTCCCCTCTGAGGTTTGACATTCTGTTTGATGGATCTATTTTTGTTCATTAGTTTATGTTGTTTATTATATTTCACAAATGAGTGAGATCATGTGATATTTATCTTTCTCCAACTGGCTTATTTTGCTTAGCATAATGCTCTCCAGGTCCATCCATGCTGTTGCAAATGGTAAGAGTTCTTTCTTACAGCAGTATAGTATTCCATTGTGTAGAAGTACCACAGTTTTTTAATCCACTCATCTGCTGATGGGCACTTAGGCTGTTTCCAAATCTTAGCTATTGTAAATTGTGCTTCTATGAACATAGGGGTGCATATATTTCTGATGGGTGTTTCTGATTTCTTGGGATATATTCCTAGAAGTGGGATTACTGGGTCAAATAGGAGTTCCCTTTTTAATTGTTTGAGGAAATTCCATACTGTTTTACACAGTGGCTGCATCAGTCTGCATTCCCACCAGCATTGTGCAAGATTCCTTTTTCTCCACATCCTTGCCAGCACTTGTTTGTTGATTTGTTGATGATAGCCATCCTGACAGGTGTGAGATGGTATCTCATTGTCGTTTTGATTTGCATCTCTTGGATGATTAGTGACTTTGAGCATCTATAATAATAAAAGTGTAATATGCTAATTAGACCAGACGTCCTTCCAGACAACCTTCCAGATGAAGCTGGGGTTGCGAGGGAATCCCGAGTCCCAGGTGCCTACCGGCAGCCAGAGGGAAGCCCGGGTCCCAGGTGCCAGAGGGAAGCTGGTGCCAGCAGCCAGGGGAAGGAAGGCCTACTCTTGCATGAATTTCGTGCATCGAGCCTCTAGTTTTTTCATATGTCTCTTGGCCTTCTGTATGTCCACTTTTGAAAAGTGTCTATTTAGGTCCTTTGCCCATTTTTTGATTGGATTATTTATCTTCCTTTTGTTTATAAGTTCTCTTATGTCTTTCATACTAGACAGTAAGCGCCATGGAGATTTAAACTGTTTTTACTTATTTGTTCCCAAGTGCCTCTCATATAGTGTAAATCAGTATAAAAATAATTTGTTGAATAGATGAGTGACAAGTAGGGAAAGTACTACAAGAATATAATGACTGTCTCTGGGTGATGTTTTTATTTTCTTTCTACTTTATTATCTACTTGTCTTTATAGCTCCCGTTTTTCAGAGAATAAACATCTATATGCACACTGAGTGGCCAGATTATTATGACCGGCCAGATTATTGTGAGTACAATTATTGAGTACTCAAATCCACAAGATGGTATCCTCCCCCCACCCCCCCGCCTTTTTTTTTTTTAATGAGGTGAAGAATCTGGTTTGCATGCAGAGCCGTAAGGAAGAACACACAGCTCTAGGCTTTGTATTCCTCTGGCTCTTTTTAGTGTACTTCAGCCCACATTAAATCCTAGCCCTGGCGCAGAATTTACAGGAATTTCAACTGTCTCAAACATTGTTTTACTCTGTCCTCCTTAATGTGAGTGGGCCAGTTGAATGATGCATTCTTTATGCCCAGGTTGCTCAATAAAAGCCTACTTCTTGGAGTGCAGTGCTCAAACGGGAACTGGGTGTGTTTGTTCTAATCTTTCTCCTGGCTGCAGTGGTGACAGTATCTTGCCTCTGGATAGGTCTTTTCTGCCTAGGAAAAACAGAATTGAGTCTCAACATTAATCTCCCATATTTCTCCCTAACTGAAAAGTATACACTGTCTATGTAGCTCTGGTGCCTAATCGGTATATGCGGACTGTGCCTGCTGTGCACCACTGAAACAGAGCTATCATTACCACTACATAGCCTTTCAAATCATAACATGTATTTTGGTGGTTCACTTGCTTGCTTTGTTTTCCATACTGAGAAACAGAAATGATCTTATGGTATGTTTAACTGTCAATACACATTGGTTCAATCATAGGTGTTTATTTTTTAAATTTTATTGGATTTTTAAAAACTTTAATTTGAAATTACAGATTAACAGGAAGTTGCAAAGGAAGTACAGAGAGGTACTGTGTACTCTTCATCCAGTTTCCCCTCAATGGTTACATCACACGTAACTATTGTGCAATACCAAAACGAAGAAATTGACATCTATACAATGTGTGTGTATAGTTTTGTCATTTTATCACTTGTCTAGATTCCTGTAACCACCACCACAGTTAAGATCTAGAACCATTCTATTACCAGTAAGGCCTCCCTCATGCCACCCCTTTATAATCACACCCTGTGTCAGTAGTCCCCAAGACTTTCTCAGGTTTGGTAATTTGCTAGAAGTACTCCTGGCTATTTTTGTTATAGTGAAATGGTACAAAAAATGATCAATACAGGAAAATGGTAGAATTAGCAGAGTTTGGAGGATACCAGGTATGAACTTCTAGGAGTCTTCTCCCAGTGGAGCTGTACAGGGTACATTTAATCCTCCAGCAACAAACTGTAGCAACACGTGTGATGTGTTTTTGTTAGGGAAACTGACTTAAACTAGGATTCCAGGTTTTTTATCGGAGGCTGGTCACATAGGCACAAGTGCCTTCATGATCGACTATAGTTGCTATAACTTCGGCCCCAGAGGAAAGCAGGTGTTCTCCATACATTACACTGTTTGCATAGACTGTCTAGACAAGTTGGCACAGTGTGGTTCAAGGCTCCAAGCATAAAACACCCTTATCAGTTAGTACATAAGGACACTCTAACACCTCAGTGTCTAGGATCCGGCCAAGGGCCAATCACACAAGCATGCCCTTCCGAGAATGTACATGATTTGAGCAACTCAGTTCTGCTTAGCTACTTCTTTCCTGCACACCTTTCCTTACCCTCCCTTGTTAGAAACAGATCGGATATGGAGAAACTGTGCTGGGCCTAAGGTAGGTTGGGGTAGCTACTACTTTAGATAGAGTGGCCAGGGAAGGCCTTTCTGAAAGTGTGACGTGAAAGCTGAGACCTAAATGATGAGAGAGAATCACCATATAAGCAGCTAATAGCACAGCATTCTAGGACAACACCTGTGCAAAGGTGACAGAAATGTAAAGGAGGCCTATAACAGTTTTCTGTTGTTGCCATAACAAATTACCACAAACTTATTAGCAGCTTAAAACACCACCCATTTGCTATCTCAAAGTTCTGTAAATCAGAACTCCTGGCCAGCTCAGTTAGATACTCTGAAGGCTCTCTGGAGGTCAAAATTAAGGTATAAGCCAGCCTGGACTTTTATCTGGAGGCTATGGGGAGAATCTGCTTCCAGACACTCATGTTGGCAGAATTGAGTTCCAAGTGACCATAGGACTGAATTCTTCATTTCTTTGCTGACTGTCAGCCAGAGGTCATTCTCAGCTTCTAGAAGCCACCCACATTCCTTGGCTTATGGTTTCTTCACCTTCAAAGCCAATAGTAGTTCACTGGAGTCCCATTATGCCCTCCTCATCTGATTTTTATTTTAAAAACAATTTTATTGGGATGTAATTCACCCATTTAAACAACACAATTCAATAGCAGTCATCACTATGACCAACTATAGAACATTTTCATCACCTCAAAAAGAATTCCAGACACTTTAACTATTTCCTTTACTCCCATCCTCTCCCCTTCAATCCTAAGCAACCACTAATCTACTTCTGTCTTTGTAGATTTCCCTGTTCTGGACGTTCATATGAATGGGATCATATGATACATGGGCTTTTATGACTGGCTTCTTTCACTTAGCATCATGTTTTCAAGGTTAATTGTGGCATGTATCGGTACTTAATTCCTCTTTATGACTGAGTAATAACTACATTGTATGATATATTGCATTTTGTTTTTCCATTCATCAGTTGATGGACATTTGGGTTGTTTCCACCTTTTGGCTATTATAGATAATGCTCCTGTAAACATTCATGTACAACTTTCTGTGTGGACATAAGTTTTTGTTTCGCTTGGGTAAATACAGTACCTTGAAGTGGAATTGCTGGGTCATATGGTGACTCTGTTCAATGGTTTGAGGAACTCTCAGATGGTTTCCAAAAGTGGCTGCACCATTTTACATTCCGACCTGCAGTGAATGGGGTTCTCATTTTTTCACATCCTTGTTAACACTTACTATTATCTGACTTTGTTATCCACTGGGTGTGAAGTGGTAGCTCATGGTTTTGACTTACATTTCCCTGATGATCAATGAAGTCAAACATGTTTTCTTGTGTGCTTATTGACCATTTGTATATCTTCCTTGAGGAAGTGTCTATTCAGATCTTTTACCCATTAAAAAATCAGGTTATTTATCTTTTAAAATTGAGTTATAACAGTTCTTTATATTATATTTCTGTGCATAAGTTCTTAATCAAATATATGATTTGCAAATATTTTCTCCCATACTGTGGGTTATCTTTTTACTTATTTAAAAACTTTTTAAATTTAATTTATTGGAGTGACATTAATAAAATTATATAGGTATTTCGGTTGTACAATTCTATAATACATCATCTGTATATTGTATTGTGTATTCACCACCCCAACTCAAGTCTCCTATCACCCGTTACCTTCCCTTTACCCTCTTCTACCTCCCCCCTCTCCCCCTTTGCTCTGGTAATCACCAAACTGTTATCTGTCTTCACTTTCTTTCTTTCTTTTTTTTTAAAATATATTTTATTGATTTTTTTACAGAGAGGAAGGGAGAGAGATAGAGAGTTAGAAACATCGATGAGAGAGAAACATCGATCAGCTGCCTCCTGCACATCTCCCACTGGGGACGTGCCCGCAACCCAAGTACATGCCCTTGACCGGAATCGAACCTGGGACCCTTGAGTCCGCAGGCCGACGCTCTATCCACTGAGCCAAACCGGTTTCGGCTGTCTTCACTTTCTTGATGCGGTCCTTCGAAGCACAGAAGCTTTAGTTCTGATGAAGTACAATTTATTTGACTTTTGTTGCTCTTGTTTTTGGTGTCATATGTAAGTATCCTATTCTGGGAGTTTTTATTGTTTTAGCTTTTGCATTTAGGCTTTTGATCCATTTTGAGCTAATTTTTGTATAGTGTATGGGGTTAGGGTCTGACTTAATTCTTTTGCATGTGGCTGTTCAGTTATCCCAGGGCCATTTGTTGAAAAGATTTTTCCTTTTTCATTGAATAGCCTTGGCACCCTTGTGGTGACCATAAATATGTGGGTTTATTTCTGCTCTCATAATTCTATTTTATTGATCCATATGTCTATTCTTATACTAATACCACACTGTTTTGGTTATCATGGTTTTGTGGTAAGTTTTGAAGTTGGAGAAGTATGAGTCCTACATTCTTTTTAAGATTGTTTTGCTTATTGGTTCCTGTCCTCTTTTGCATTTAGAGTTCATGTGCTTATATTGTGCCCACGTGGATAATCCAGGGTAATCTCCCTATTTTTAAAAAGTATTTTTTATTGATTTTAGAGAGGAAGGTAGACAGAGAGAGAGAGAGATAGAAACATCAATGATGAGAGAGAATCATCGATTGGCTGCCTCCCGCACTCCCCTCACTGGAGGTCAAACCCGGGACCCCTTAGTCTGCAGGCCCATGCTCTGTCTACTGAGCCAAACTGGCCAGGGCTAATCTCCCTATTTTAAAGTCAGCTGATTAGTAAACATAATTATCGGCAGTCTTTTTTTTTTTTTTTTTTTGCCATGTAAGGTAACATAATCACAGGTGAAATATCAGAGATCAAAGGTCATGGGGCTTAGATTTGTGAAAAGATTGAGAATAGTAGGAGCAGAAGTTGGACAGAGAGATATAAATGAAAGTTGTAGAAATATTAATTTGTCTGAAGTCACATTTCTAATAAGTGGCAGAGCTGAGATTTGAATGCAGATATGACTGATGGTTATGATCTTATGACCACACCAAATTGGTCTTTATAGACTCATAGCAACTATTATTGTTTTTATCTTAATACCTATTGAGCTCTTAGTATATACTAAGCAGACTTCATAGAAATCCTGTTATATTTTTCTAGCTCTAGAATAGTACCTGGACAAGTCTTTGGGTACAGATAAATAGACTGTATTGGAACAAGTGTAAAAAAAAAAAAAAGAAAACAACAGTGGGGATCAGGATTGTGTCTCAGAATCTGAGGGTAGGCAGGCAACTGAACCTTAGGAATGGACTGAAACTGAGAAATGGAAACGTTTCAGGACCTAGAGCAGTGGTTCTCAACCTTCTGGCCCTTTAAATACAGTTTCTCATGTTGTGACCCAACCATAAAATTATTTTCGTTGCTACTTCATAACTGTAATGTTGCTACTGTTATGAATTGTAATGTAAATATCTGATATGCAGGATGGTCTTAGGCGACCCCTGTGAAAGGGTGGTTCGACCGCCAAAGGGGTCGCGACCCACAGGTTGAGAACCGCTGACCTAGAGAGTATTTTTCTTCTGCTACTTTTCTCTGCTTTTGGTGTGTATCTATTTCACTCTGCAGACCTGTTATCCTGTTACTCAGGTCACCTGATGGAAGATGGTCATGCCACACTTACTCAATCATTCAAGAGAGCCCAGATTAGTCTCATTTCCAAAACTTCTGTTTGGGTCACATGTCCATCTCTGGTTCAATCAACTGTGGCCCTGAAGTGGCAGGTATACAGACATGGCTGCTGGCAGCCTACCTTTGTGGATTGGGGTAACAGTTCTCAAGAAAAGGAAGGTCGCTGGCACATGTGTTAATTTTAGCGTTGCCCACGGACTGAAGGATCCTGGGTTCGATTCTGGTCAAGGGCACGTACCTTGGTTGCAGGTCCCCAGCCCTGGTTGGGTGCATGCAGGAGGCAACCAATTGAAGTCTCTCTCTCACATCAGTGTTTCTCTCTGTCTCTCCCTCTCCCTTCCACTCTCTCTAAAAATCAGTGGAAAAATATCCTCAGGTGAGGATTAAAAAAAATTTTTTCTTAGTGACACAGACCTGTGCTATAGTATTTGTAGTATAAAAATTAAAAAACTTACTGAATTGATATAAGGAAAAATGGATATTTCATTTTGCCCATTCCTCTTGGAATTGAAGAAAGGGACCACAGGATGATAATGGTGAAAGATTAGCTTAAACTCTCAAAATAGGTTGATGGAAATTGGGATTAGTATACATATAGGCTCTAGTGATGTCCCTGCCACTTTCTACCTTTTTAAAAAAATATATTTTTTTTATTGATTTCAGAGAGGAAGGGAGAGGAAGAGAGAGACAGAAACACCAATGATGAGGGAGTCATTGATCGGCTGCCTCCTGCATGCCCCACATTGGGGATCGAGTCCACAACCGGGCATGTGCCCTGACCGGGAATCGAATCGTAGCCTCCTGGTCCATAGGTCGATGCTCAACCACTGAGCCACACTGGCCAGGCACTACCTTTTTGATTGAACAGGTCATAAACTTCGGTGTCTTCATCTTTATTGTAAAAGGAGAGAACCTAGGGAACAAAAAGTCTTTAAAGTTTCTTCAATTTAACATTCTAGACTCTGGGTAGATTTAGTTCTTCCTCACCACCTCAACCTCATCTACTAAATAAGTATGTTAAATCTAAATGCTGTCCTTGGAGGGCTTTAATATTGTAGAGACAGTAAAGAGTTTTTATAAACTTGCAAGTCTCTCTGCCATGTCTCATTAGTTAATTGTTACAGATCCCACCTGCAAAGTGTTTTGCCACCACTCCCCTTTCCATTCCCACTGCATTGCCTTCTTATTGTAGTTGTCTGTTGATCACTATCCCTGTCTCCTGCACTTTTCCTCCGATCCAACCTAGAAATTGCCTCTCAAAAAATTTTTTTTTAATCCTCACCCGAGGATATTTTTTCCATTGATTTTCAGAGATGGTGGGAGGGAGAGAGGGAGGGAGGGAGAGAGAGAGAGAGAAAGAAACAGAGAGAAACATCAGCATGAAAGAGGGACATTGATTGGTTGCCTCCTGTACGTCCCCGACCAGGGCCCAGGATTGAGCCTGAAACCAAAGTGTGTGCTCTTGACTGGCATTAAACCCGAGACCCTTCACTTCGCCAGCTGACGTTTTAACCATTGAGCAAACCGGCTGGGGCTCAAGTTTTTATTTTTAATTATACAGTAAAATTGAGTTTTTGAAGGGTGTATAGTTTTTATTATTGACAGTATTATGGATGTCTCCAATTTTCTCCCTTTTTGCTCCCCTTCATCAATCCCTACCCCACCCCAGGCCTTTCCCATTCTATTGTCTGTGTCCATGGATTATGCATATCCTATATAATAAAAGCCTAATATGCTAAGTGTCTGACTGTTAGACCAGTCACTATGACCCACACTGACCGCCAGGGGCAGATGCTCAACGCAGGAGCTGCCCCCAGGTGGTCAGTGAGCTCCCACAGAGGGAGCACCGCTCAGCCAGAAGCCAGGCTCATGGCTGGTGAGCGCAGCGGTGGTGGCGGGAGCCTCTCCCACCTCTGCGGCAGCACTAAAGGACATCAAGCAGGTGGGTAGTAAGGAGCCAGGGGTCCTAGACTGTGAGAGGGCACAGGCCTGGCTGAGGGACCCCCCGCCTCCCCCTCCAATGTACGAATTTTGTGCACCAGGCCTCTAATTGTAAATAATGGTGCTATGAACATAGGGGTGCATATATTCTTTCTTTCTCATTGGTATTTAGGGATTCTTAGGATACAGTCCCAGAAGTGGGATTGCTGGATTGTGCTATTTTTTTTTTTTGATAGACACCCTCCCCCTAATTCTAATTCCTAACAAACACTGATCATACAATGTGTAAACTTTTTTTTTTAAATATATTTTATTGATTTTTTACAGAGAGGAAGGGAGAGAGATAGAGAGTTGGAAACATCGATGAGAGAGAAACATCAATCAGCTGCCTCCTGCACATCTTCTACTGGGGATGTGCCCGCAACCCAGGTACATGCCCTTGACCGGAATTGAACCTGGGACCTTTCAGTCCGCAGGCCAACGCTCTATCCACTGAGCCAAACCGGTTTCGGCATGTGTAAACTTTTAAAACTGGCTTCATTCACTCATCATTAAGCCAATTTTTGGCTATGTCAGTACTGCCCCCCACCCCACCCCCCTTTTTTTGTTTTGTTTGCTGAGAAGCATCCGTTGCATGGATGTACCACAGTTGTTTATCCATTCACTGATTGAAGGATATTTTGGTTGTCTCCTTTTTTTAATGGTCCTGAGTAATGCTACTGGAAATATTTGTGTATGGATTTTTGAGTGAACATAAGTTTTATTTCTCTGGAGGAAATAACCAGAAGTGGGATTGCTGAGTTGTATGGTAAGAATATGTTTAACTTTTTTTAAAACTATCAGGCTGCTTTTCATGGTGGCTATATTATTTGCATTCCACTAGGAATGTATGAGTGTTTAGTTGCTCTGCATCCTTGCTACCACAGGTATTGTTGGTATTTTTAATTTCAGCCATTCTAATAAATGTGTAGTGATATCTCATGGTGGTTTTAATTTACATTTCTCTACTGGATGATGATGTTGAACAACATGTGCTTATTTGCCATGTTGTTAAGAACTGTGAAGGACCTGAGTTTTTACCCTGCATACAGGTAACAAGTGAGCCTGCCAGTTTCATGCATGCTGGCAGAAGACATGAGATCCTGAGTCAGAGACAAAGTACTTTACTGTTCAAAGGGCGTTTATAAAACAAGCTTTATCTTCACTTGGGCTACCTTTACTCCCAAGTCGCATAGGGGTGATGCCACAGCTGAGGAATCCAAGCTTAGGGAACCCAAATCTTTTACAACAGGCAGCAAACAGACCTGCCTGACCTTTGACCTGGAGGGAAACATTGTATCTATTTTACTGGACAGTACACAAACTTGTCCTCTGCTGGGGTGGGAATGAGTAGGGGAGATAATTATGTGTTTCTTTTAAGAATGTTAAGATATTCAAGGATGCTTGCAAAGACCTCTTGGACGAAACTGTGAGAATTGTCTCCCAGCATGTATGTTTTCTTTAGATCACTCTCTTCAAGTCTTTCGCCCATTTTGTAATTGGGTGGTTTTTCTTAGTGTTGATTTTTGAGCATTTTTAAATCTGGTCATTTGTTAAATTTGTGATTGCATGTATTTTCTCCCAGTCTGTAGTTTGTCTTTTCATTTTCTTAATAGTGTCATTTGCAGAGCAAAATTTTTTAGTTTTGTTGTCCAGTTCGGGCTGCAAGTTCTAACCCACCTTCTGTGATTCCAATGTCGGTTCACTTTTCAAAGCCTTTACAGTGCTATTTTGATCTGTTTCACGTATGTGCCAGTTTGAAACTTGTGCAGTGTCTCGGTTAGTTTGAATTTTAGTCTTTTGTCCTGAATAGCATCAGATCCATTATACACAGCTAGGGGTGGGTGAGCCCAGGAGTTCACAAACAACATTTTCAGGTTGCTTTCTTGAGTTCTTGTCAGTGTGTTCTCCTATATGTTTTTTGGTTCCTAGGTTCTCATCTTTTCTGGCCAGAAAACAGTGGAGTGAGTTATGCTACTCTGTCATATACACTGTACTTCCATGACTGTCTCACAGTTGGGGCCAAGAAATGGGAGGATAGAGAGCGGAGAAAATTGATAATTCCCCTTCCTCAGAGTTTGGTTTCTGCAATCTGTCTTTTCAGGCATTGCTGTATGTGGTTGCTTGGGTGCTGTAGCTCAGGAGAAGAGGTTAAAAATAATAAATTGGAGGGATTTTCATATTTTCTCTCAGTGTTAGAAGTTCCCTTTCTCCTTCCTTGAGCCCGAAGTAGAGGATCTATCTCTGCCTTGGTGTGCGTTTCTGGGTTGGCTCAGTGATACTGGAGGGGAAAATGATAAATTTTACCCAGGGTTTGGTGATATATTGAATTCTGGTCTTCTTTCCCAATTCTCCTCCTCCCTTTTGCCGTTGAGAATCCCCAAGTAGTGCTTAGTGTATACCATACACATTTTATAGCTGGACTAAGACTTCATGTGGCCCTTGATGTCTGTTGTTGCTTTTTCTTGTTTTTATTTTTATGCTTGACTTCCTTCTAAGGGTCACCCCTGTGCTTGCATACCTTAATGCTCAGTCTAACATTGTTGTTTGTTCAGACAAAGAATTTGTGTGCAAACACTACTAGCCAGTAAGGCTTCCTTCCACTCTGGCCATCAGAACCTGTGCATACACAGAGGAGACAGAGAGAGGCCAGCAGAAAGAGCTGGTGGCCTGCAGTGTAAATGCACTCCTTGGCTAACACATTGACTCATCAGCATAGAGGAAGTTTTGTCCATTTTTATAGTTGATTTTGGGGGAGAAAAATTTATTGTCCACCTCACTTCATAAAACAGAACTTCATCTCTCAAGTTTTAATGTCTATTTAAAATCATGTCTCATCATGATTTCCCCTTTTCAGGAGCTTTCAGTGGTGGTTCAATCAGACTGTATAGCCTGAAGTTTTTAAAAACCGCCATAGTTGACTTCACACTTAATTTCTTCAGTTAACCTATTTATACTACATCATTTTCTTTCCTATTTCCAAGCTTTTTGTAAAAGATGTTCTTCCTGTCTAGAATGTTCTTCCACTTTTGTATCATTCCTCCAAGACCCTCTAAGGTTCAACTCAAAACTCTTTAAGGTCTACACCTCCATCCCCTGGCCCAAGTGGTCTCTTCATGCTCCTTAAGTCAGAATTACCTTGTCTTTTTCTTCCCCATAGTTTCATAGCACTATATCTTTATGCATTACTCAGTATGCCTTATTTTGGTTTTTGTTGTTGTTGTTATGAACTTTCTGAGGGGAAGGACATGTTCTATTAGTTGTATTAACAGTGGTATCTAGCCTGGTCTGTGCACACAATTGGCACTTAGTAAATTATGATAAGATCCACAAGATACAGGACTTACTTTTTTCTAGACATGTGAGCTTCTTGAATACATGCTGTGGAGTGCCACTTTTTTTCTTTTCTTTTTTTAAAAATATATTTTATTGATTTTTTACAGAGAGGAAGGGAGAGGGATAGAGAGTTCGAAACATCAATGAAAGAGAAACATCGATCAGCCGCCTCCTGCACACTCCCTACTGGGGATGTGCCTGCAACTAAGGTACATGCCCTTGACCGGAATTGAACCTGGGACCCTTGAGTCCGAAGGCTGACGCTCTATCCAATGAGCCAACCCGTTAGGGCGCCACTTTTTTTCTGTGCTTGCTTGGCAGTTAGTTTATGGGCAGAAAAATGAAGACCATTTTATTCTGTGAATTTAAATGGAAATTGGTGGGTAGCAATTTATAATACAGTCCTGGTGCTATGAGCAAATAAGACATGGTATAGTAGAAAAGAAAACAGACTTAGAGACTTGTTAAGGTATTATTTCAAATTTTAACTCTAACAGGTGTGACATTAGACAGGACCACCCCATCCCTCTTTTCAGAGCTCTCAGGTGGTTCTTCCTCACTCCCTTAACAGCTATAACATGGTAGCAGCAAAAATAAAATAGGGATTGGTAAATGAGTCAACCTAACAGGATTAGTAAGATCTAGTTGATTGCCAGAGATGAAGACTACCTTACCAAATAAGGAATCTTGTTAGATAATAGCTTTGCAGAAAATTCAAATTATTTTGCTGATAGCCTATAAAGGAAAGTCATAGCTAAAAATTTTTCTGGTTTCCTAATCAACTTATGACACATATTTATATCTTACATAAGTCCTCATTTGTATCAAATCTTGCCCAGTTGGTGTGGCTCGGTGGTTGAGTGTTGAACTATGAACGAGTAGGTCATGGTTCAATTTCCGAACAGGGCACATGCCCAGGTTGTGGGTTCCATCCACATTGGGTGGTCGTGGTGGTGGTGCAGAATGCACCCGATCAATGATTCTCTCTCATCATTGATGTTTTCATCTCTCCCTTCCACTCTGAAATCAATAAAGATATATTAAAGAAAAATAGTTTGTATCAAATCTTAAAGGAAACGTATTCACTGTTCAAATGAAGGCTGAATAGAAAGCAGCCCTATCTCCATATGCAATTCAAAACACATATTGAGCACCTTAGCACCATACTGTGTTCTGTTGGGAATATAAAGCAGCTCTTCAAGATGCTTCTAGACTAAGTGAGAGGAAGTCAAACATGCAATTTTTTTTTAAATCCTCACCCAAAGATATGTTTTTATTGATTTTTTTTTTTAAGAGAGAAAAACATTGATGTGAGAGAGAAGCATCAATCGGTTGCTTCCCGTATGTTCCCAGACCAGAGATCAAACCCCCAACTTTTTGTGTATGGGATGACGCCCCAACCGAGTCATCCAGGCAGGGCAGAAATGATCCTTTATGATGAAGTAGAATGGACTTAACTGGTTCCTAAATAAGTAATGTTACAAGAATGGAGGTTCAGTTATTTCTGGGTGGAAGGAAGCTCATGGGAAGTTTCATTGAAGGAATGATCCTTAAAATGAACTTTAAATAGTGAATCATCTTTGAAAAAGCAGAAGAAAAGTATAGGAAAGAATTCTAAGCTGAGGCACAAACTTGCATGTTTTGTTTAGGAGATAATCATATGAACAGTACTGTGCTCAGGGATGTGAGTTGAGTTTGGACAAGTAGATTGGGGACAATGTGGTACGAGGATTTTGGAAGCTCACCTGGTTTTAAATTCCTTTTCTTTTGTTTTCAGTAGAGTTTATGTGCTTTTGAAAATTTCTCTGAACCTGAGATTTCACATGTGAAAAAATGGAGATAATGTCTACCTTGGGGTTTGTTTGTTTGTTTGCCATAAATAATTATATTAAGTACCTGTGACAATATTGTGTATGTAGTGAGTGGTGACAACTAGTGGGCTCATGTTAATTTGTCCTAGATTGCTAAGGTTCCTGAATGCCTTCTTGAAGAGTTTAGATTGTTCTGATGCTTTCATTATATTCATTTTCTTGGTAAATGTTGAATTATTTTATTTGAGACAAAATATTCACTTTTATATCACTATTGAATTTGTTCTGTGCAGATGTTTTTAAGTTTGCTGTAGTCCCATTTGTCTGTTTTGTTACTTGTGCTTTTGGTGTAATATCCAAGAAATTGTTGCCAAATTCAATGTCATGAAGTTTTCCCCCTATGTTTTTTTCTAGGAGTTTTATAATTTTATGTTTTACTGTTAGGTCTTTAATATAACATTAGTCCTTTCTTAAGGTGTTCATTATGTAACTGGGCAGGGAATAAGAAGTCTTTTCTTTAATATGACTATGTCAAGAATTTGCTTTATTTAAACTGTCCTTTTTCCCTCCCTTTCTCCTTCCCTACCTCCTCCTCTCCCTTTTCTTCCTTCTCTTCTTCCCTCCCCTATAACTTGAAGATATGGAATCATTTTTGGGGTATTAATTGCTGTGCTGATAGAATAATTCATTTTCAACAACACTTTCTTGTTTGTTATTTGATTAACAGGAAGAAAATGAGCCTTAAGTCTGAACGCCGAGGAATTCACGTGGATCAATCAGAGCTCCTTTGCAAGAAAGGATGTGGTTACTACGGCAACCCTGCTTGGCAGGGTTTCTGTTCCAAATGCTGGAGGGAGGAGTACCACAAAGCCAGGCAGAAGCAGATTCAGGAGGATTGGGAACTGGCAGAGCGGTAAAAAGACTTAACTAGGGGTGGTTTTACAGTGATATAACTGGATACATAGTACTGTTATTGTCAGAATAAATTTTTTCTCTTCTGTCTTGGGCTATCAGCAGGTCAGCCTAATATTAAGTGAAAAAAATGCCCCTCTTCTTCTCAGTCAACATTTAATGAATAGCTTTCAGTGCCTTCATTTTGTCTTACCATTTAAGTATTTTGTGTTTGAGGTGTGTGTGTTTCCTAATACAGACAATAACATTTGGGAGTAGAAGAATGGAGGTAAACATACTTCATGGTGGAGGCTAAATGAGGTAACATTTATGATGTCCTTAGCACAGGACTTGGCACATGGCTCTCATCAAGCATTGTTTTTCCCCATCACAAATAATGTTAACCCTTTGCCAGAGCATCCTTGAAACTGAAACTTCTCAGTAAAAGAAAGTCAAGCTGAACTCTGACCACTTTTGCTAGTTTTATATCTAATTAGCCACATTTGAGTGACCACTTTTCTAACATCTGTGAATGCACAGAATTAAATAGTACACTCACCACTTTTGGTGACTCCATGGTCAATCAAAGAGAGAAAAAATATATATAGAACATTAACTATTCCTTCAGGTTTCTCACTGCATTCCTGATATTCTCAGTAGCTGATCTATTTCAGGACGAAGTAGAGGATACTAAACATGAATGCTCTTAGCTTTCTCCCCTCTTCACTGCCAAATGTACTAATATCTATATTACCTTCTATTTTGTTTCAGAGAAAGATGTATCTGTATTCCATTCTCAGATTAACCACCTCTCCCTGTCATTTTGTTGCTATTTCTTACTCCTTTCAATTGTAATCTTGCTTGAGGTTTCCTACAGGCATGAGAATCACCTGGATGGAAATCTTGTAAAAACAATGATTGCTGGACCTATTCCCAGAGTCTCTGAATTTATTAGGTTGGGAGTGAGGCCTGAAAATTTGCATTATGACAAGTTCCTAAGTGATGCTGATGCTATTATCTGAGGAATCACACTTTGAGAACCATTGTTCTATAGATAGCTTTTGAGATTTATTATAAATACCTCAAATTCAGCAGTTCTAAGGCCAAAATTAGTGCTTTTATTTACTCTAATCCCCATTTTCAACATTTTTTCCTAACCTCTTTCTGAATCAGTTAATGACATTACCATTAATTCAGTTGGTTAAAAAACATTGGCGTATTCTTAATTTCTCCTTCACCTCTCACACTATCTACAACTAGTTGTGCAAGTTCTACTTTTTTGAGCTTAGAGAAGTCTTTTTAATTTCACCCTCTCCTGTTTTCTAGGTCCTATTTTCTCTCACTTAAATATGTGTAATATATTCTTAATTATTGTCCCTGTCTCTAGTCTCTCTGCCCCTCCTGTTGTCACACAACTGCCTGTATTATCTTTCTAAGTACAGATCTGATCATGGTAACTTACTGGATTTACAGTCTTTTTGGTTTCCCACCACATAGTGAAATCCAGGATGATAGTGGGTCCGCAGCCAAGGTTTCTTACCATCTGGTGCCTATACACAAATAAGCCTCATATTCATCACACCATTGGTACTCTGACTACACTGGACTTGGTTTGTAACAAGAACCTTATGCCTTCACATTTGTAGCTCCTTCTTCCCAGAATGCCTTTGACTTGGTGGAATCTTATTCATCCTTTAAGACATACCTAAATGTCACCATTGTGAAACCTTCTTGGACTCCTCTAGCAGATTTAGTTGTTCTTTCCTGTATTCTCATAGCACTTGTGTTTTACTCTCTACTATAGGAGCTGTTACATTATATTGTAATTATTTACTTATCTTTTTCTTCTTTTTGACCTTGAGCTTATTAGGGAAAAGGACTGGACTTTCTTTTATGTAACCCTCGTACAGTTGCTGAATGAACATGATCTGTGGAGAAAGTCTCTTTTAAAATCTATAGTTGCATGTAGGATAGTTTCATGTCAGAAACTACAGACCTATTATTTGGTACATTTGGCCTCTAGTTCTAAAAACTTTAGATCCTCCTCAATTCATTGAGTAATAACCTTTAGATACAAGGAAAACTTGGAGAATATCTGGGTCATTAATCCTCTCTTGAATTACAGACTACAGCGGGAGGAGGAAGAGGCCTTTGCCAGCAGTCAGACCAGCCAAGGGGCTCAGTCCCTCACATTTTCCAAGTTTGAAGAAAAGAAAACCAATGAGAAGACTCGCAAGGTTACCACAGTGAAGAAGTTCTTCAGTGCTTCATCCAGGGTTGGATCAAAGAAAGGTAATTTTCTGATTTTCTTTTTTTCTTCTGTGCCCAAATGAAGTACAGAGTAGATCCACATACATGTAGGCTCAGACTTTTAATTTCTGTAAAAGCTTTTAGAGACCATGAACTCAGATTTGAGGGTCAGGTGACATATGAAATTGGGTTTGAGGGTCAGGCAATATATGAAACAAAAAATCTCTTTGGTTGGTTTTTTTTTAGAGAAGCTTGTTTAAAGAGAAATGAAATATATAGCTTTCTTTATAAAATTCATGCCCATCTAAATGGCTGTCTTTTTTGGATGTTCTATTTTTTTGTGCCTTTAATTTTTGGATCCTGGTTTATTCTCCTTTACGTGTTGTCCCTACCATTCATGTCTTATCAGAAATGGCTGTTTCTAGGCTTGAAGTCATCTAAAAAGGAAGTTTTCTGAGAGCTTATCTGAGAGACAGTATTGAGGAAATATATGGAGAACATATACAAAAAGACTCACTTTGGGCTTTTAGATTGGTGAACATAACCCATAGTATGCATTTTCTAGTGTGTGGATGTGTATGTACTTGACCTTATTCATCCTACTTCTTAAAATGCCATAAACCAGCAACAGGATTATCGCTAAAGTCACACTTGTTCTACCAGTGAGCAGTCTAGCAGGAAGCAAGAGAGAATGTCTGCTGTTAGGACTTGGTCTCTGAACATTTATATTGGTAACCGTTGTGCAGTAAATTTGGAATAGTGAGGAAGCATGGGAACTAACACTGATGCAGTCAGAAGAGTTCTTTTCTTGGGAGCCCCGTCTCATTCCCAGCCCCTCAACTTGCGGTATTTGGGATGAGGTTTTTGGCCTGCCTAAAGGCAGGGGAATGAATAACATCACTCCTTAAGATCTTTGCTGGTCTTGGATTTAATGACTCTTGTTTAGTTTTATTAAAGGAAAGGTTGCTTATAAGCAGAAAAACAAATCTTTAAATAATCTTTTAGTTCACATGATTAATTTGGAGAATAGTCAATACCCGCTGGAGATTAAATTAAAAATATATTTGGCTCATGATTTATTTATTAGGAGATAGTATAGTAAGGTGGTTAAAAACATAAGCTTTGGAGTCATCCTGGTTTGAGTCTCAGCTTTGTGGTTTACTGGCTGTGTGACTCAGAGCAAGCTAATCTCTTTAAGCCTGTCTGTTCTGAAGGACAGTAATACTTACCATAGGCATGTCTTTAGGTTAAATAAGTTGATGTGCATAAAGAGTTTAGCACAGTACCTGACATACATTGTAAGTATACAGTAAGTGTTAATTAATTTAAAACCAATAAATGTTTTTCTGAGAGAATAATCTCTGCTAGTAGAGAGCTCAAGGGCATTGATCAAAGTCATTCCTTCCTAGTTAGCTTAAATTCTGTTTCCTGCTTTGGGAAAAGTCTCACTAATCTTATGAATTTACTAGAGGTCCGGCACACGAAATTCGTGCATGGGTATGGTCCCTAGGCCTGGCCTATGACTAGGGCCATCTTCCCCGGCTGCCTACAGCTGGTCCTGCCTCCCGCCGCCACCCACCCACAGTTCCCCATTCGCCATTGGGTGATCGGAGCCTGCCGGCCAGGGGGAGGAACTGAGAGGTCGGCCATTCCGCCCGCTCGCCAGCCTCGCCCCCGCAGCAGGTTGCCCTCTGTATGTGAGGCAACTGGTGGGGTGGGGGCCTTGGCCTGGTGCCACCTGCGTCACCCGCCACCCACCCCTGGCTCCCCGTTCGCCATTGGGTGATTGGAGACTGCTGGCCAGGGAAAGGGACCGAGAGGTGGTCAGTGCGCCTCATAGTGACTGGTCGAGTGGTCGTTCTGGTAGGGTCAATTTGCATATGACCTTTTTATTATATAGGACAGTGATGGCAAGCCTATGACACGCATGTCAGAGGTGACACGCGAACTCATTTTTTTGGTTGATTTTTCTTTGTTAAATGGCATTTAAATATATAAAATAAATATTAAAAATATACATCTTTGTTTTACTATGGTTGCAAATATCAAAAAATTTCTATATGTGACACGGCACCAGAGTTAAGTTAGGGTTTTTTAAAATGCTGACACGCCGAGCTCAAAAGGTTCACCATCACTGGTATAGGATGATAGATGATGAAATGGCATATGACAGCAGATGAAATAGTACAGAAATTATAAAACTATTAACTCTAACCTGCCTCATTTTACAAATGACATGAAGCTCATAAAAGTTATCTAATTTACCCAAAGTTATATGAGTTGATGTATTAGAGCTCAGGTCTCCTAACTCCTGGCTTAGTGTTTTTCCTTGAATTCGTGTGTGTGCGCGTGCGTGCGTGTGTGTGTGTGTGTGTGTGTGTGTGTTTATCTATATCTTTACCTATATGTATAGACATTTGATGAGGTTTCTATTACTGAAGTGCATAATAATCATGTGCATTCACTGACCATCTTTGACAGTTTTAGAAAAATGTTCTAAGAGCTTCTGACAATGTGCATCATAGTATAGAAAGAAGATTGGTACTTTAAAAGAAACAATTCCAAGTTATTTTTATTTAAAAACCTTTACATGGCCCTCGCCAGTTTGGCTCAATGGATAGAGTGTCGGCCCTTGGACTGAAGGGTCCCAGATTTGATTCTGGTCAAGGGCATGTGTCTCAGTTGCAGGCTCAATCCCCTGCCCTAGTCAGGGCGCATGCAGGAGGCAACCAATCAATGTCTCTCTCTCACATTGATGTTTCTCTCTATCTCTCCTGCTCCCTTCCACTCTCTCTAAAAATCAGTGGAAAAATATTCTCAGGTGAGGATTAACAAAAAGTAAATTAAAAAAGAAAACCTTTATACGGAATATTTTTTATTATTTTTTCTTTTAGAATGATACGTTTTTACTTTGATTTTTTATCTTTAGTTATTTTTATTGTTTGTTTATAGAAAGCATATGGGGGAAAAGACCTCAAAGTATTGAAAAAATTAATGTGTGTAAAGAGGATACTGTTGGATCTTTTTTTTCCACAAACTTATGTAACTTTGCTAGATGGACTTAGCATTTTAGACTGATTGTTTGGCCTTTGCATGTAGGTGAGGTTAACCTATTCTAAATGTGTTTTAATTTATTGAGTCTAAACTAAGATAGACCTTTTGTGTTTTGTGTCCTTTATTTTACTTCATTAATACATGATGCCCTTGCTCTTGATATTTTACTTCTTTGGTAGCACAAAAGAAAGCTGTTAAGCCAGGGCAGCTTGGTAATAAACAGAACACAAATAACCTTCTAAAGATTTGAAGACTATTTTAACAAGCATGAGATGGTTGACTGTAAAAACTTAGAGAGTTTACATATAGTTTTCTAATCTCCAAAGTAAGCTTGAGTGAGCTAAAGCTTACAGAGTAATTTATAGTGGGTTGGCCAAGTGGAAATACTTGCTCATACATTTAAAAATTCCCACTTTTTAAGAGCTCAAATAGATGTTGTCACACTAAGTAAAAACTTGCAAACAATTTACAAATGAATCTAAAAGTTATGCTCCTAGAATTAAAATACTAGTCTTCCACCTAGTTATTAGATTCTAATACTGTTCTTCACTAAACTGAACTATGGTTCCTTGGAGAAATGACTGATTCCAGGGCTGGAACTGGGAAAGAGGACCCCCAAAAATGTTGGGGACATGGCAAAGACCCAGAAACGAGCTTGAATGGGTTCCCACTGGCCAAACTGGAGTATCAGAATAAATAAGGACAATCAATGGAGTGTAACTTATTGAATAAAATAATAATCCATTAGTCCCGCCAACTAATAAAATAGATAAATAATTAAAGGAGAAGAGAAAGTTCTTCTTTACCAAAGAATGTTAACTAATCAATATGAAAAGGATGATGGAGATAGAAAAATCACTATTTCACAGTTGTCATAGTAAGGATTGATTCAGGCAAGTTTCATCATCTGGGTTGAGAGGAGGGAGTTTACTGAGGAACAAGTTAAGAACTGGTCTCAAATGAACTCCCATAACTTATTTATTAATTACAAATAGAGAAATGGTAACTATGTAACTAGGGGGAAGGTAGACATTATGTGCTTCCAGATAATGATACTTTGAAAAGAGCACAGCATAAGCTGAAAATTTATAACTTGAATGCAGTCATGAGGAAACAGCAGAGAAACCAGAACTGAGGGGCATTCAATGAAATAACTGGCCTGTATGTTTCTAAATTGTGAATGTCTTGAAAAACAAAGGCAGGTTGGGAGCATTTCCAGATTAAAGAAGACTAGTGCCTGGCCGGTATGGTTCAGTGGTTGGGCGTCAACCTATGAACCAGGAGGTCGCGGTTTAATTCCCAGTCAGGGCACATGCCCAGGTTGCAGGCTTAATCCCCAGCGTGGGCCATGCAGGAGGCAGCCAATGAATGATTCTCTCTCATCATTGATGTTTCTGTCTCATTCTCCCTCTCCTTTCCTCTCTGAAATCAATAAAAATACATGTTTTTTTTTATTTTTTTTAAAAGACTAGTATACATGACCACTAAATGAACGTGTGATTCTCAGTTTCTTTTGTTTTCATTTATAAATACATATATCTTTATCCCAACTTCCCTATTTTATTTTATTTTTTTAAAATATATTTTATTGATTTTTTACAGAGAGGAAGGGAGAGAGATAGAGAGTTAGAAACATCGATGAGAGAGAAACATCGATCAGCTGCCTCCTGCACATCTCCTACTGGGGATGTGCCCGCAACCCATGTACATGCCCTTGACCGGAATCGAACCCGGGACCCTTCAGTCCGCAGGCTGACGCTCTATCCACTGAGCCAAACCGGTTTCGGTTTTCCCTATTTTACATAAAAGATAGCACTACATATATCCTCATTTTTAAACGTAGCAATACAGCCCTAGCAGGTTTGGCTCAATGGATAGAGCGTCGACCTGTGGACTGAAGGGTCCTGGGTTCATTTCTGGTCAAGGGCACATGCTAAGGTTGTGGACTCAATCCCCAGTAGGGGGCATGCAGGAGGCAGCCAATCAATGATTCCCTCTCATCATTGATGTTTCTATCTCTCCCTCTCCCTCTCTGAAATCAATAAAGATATATTTTAAATAAATAAACTTAGCAATACATTTAAGAACGTCTTCCTTTTATCACTACATAAAGGCTATTTGTTTTAAAATTACACAATATTCCATTTTGTGGATTAAATAATAATTTATGTAATCCCTTAAGTCACCATTTTGTACAGTTGCAGTATTGTGCTAACATGAGTAGCCTTATACATACTTTATTTTGTACATACGCAATTGTATCAGAAAATTTCTGAAAAATGGAATTGTTTGGTCATAGGATAAATGTATTTTTAATTTTCATGATTATTACCAAATTGCACTTCATTGCAGTTATATCATTTTACATTCCCACCTTCATGAGTGCCTTCCCCCATATCCTCATCAACATCAAACTTCAAATTTTTGTCTATTTATTACTTTTTTAAATGGCATCTCATAGTAGTATTAATTTGCATATTTGTTAACAGGAGTGAGATTGAACATATTTCCTGTTTAAGATCCATTTATGTTTCCTTTTTGTGAATTGTTAGTATTCTTTACCCATTTCATATTAAACTGTTCAATTTTTTTTTTCTTCTTTTTTTTTTTTTTTTTAGCAACAATCTTTTTTTTTTTTTTTTAAATATATTTTATTGATTTTCTACAGAGAGAAAGGGAGAGAGATAGAGAGTTAGAAACATCGATGAGAGAGGAACATCGATCAGCTGCCTCCTGCACATCTCCTACTGGGGATGTGCCCGTAACCCAGGTACATGCCCTTGACCGGAATCGAACCCGGGACCTTTCAGTCCGCAAGCCGACCGGTTTCGGCTTTTTCTTCTTTATAGGAGTCCTTTTACATTAGGGAGAGTAGCCCTTTGTGCTGTAACATACAAACATTTTTTCCCAGTTTGTTGTCCAACTTCTGACTGATGTGTTTCTAGTCACATATACAGTATTTTTTGTGTGCTTTTTTCCTTTATTTTTCTTTTAATGTGATTGAATTCTTTAATGGCTTCTACATTTTGAATCATAGTTAGCACCTGATAATTTAAAAACTAGGCAAATACTTGTTTTGGGAAGATAACTATGAAGTGCAGTTTTCTTCTGCTAACTACTTAATAGTACAGTTTGGGGGGAGGTGTTTTTACTTTAATTAGAGCATAAGTCAAGTAATTAAGTAACACATTTAATAACCAGTTATGTAATAAGTGAGATGTGGAGTGATTAATTTGTTACAGGTAATAGTGTATATTTTTAGGTAATCTATATGTGTTTGTTTCACTTGAATAAACCAGGCAATCTAATAGAAATAATGCCTTTATTAAAACTTTATTTTGTCCTAACCAGTTTGGCTTAGTGGATTGAGTGTCGGCCTGCGGACTGAAAGGTCCCAGGTTTTATTCCAGTCAAAGGCACATGCCCGGGTTGCAGGCTCAATTCCCAGTAGGGGGCATGTAGGAGGCAGCTTATCAATGATTCTCTTTGATCATTGATGTTTCTATGTCTCTCCCTTTCCCTTTTTCTCTCAAATCAATAAAAAAATATATTTTTAAAAACTTTATTTCAACTTCATTAAAATGTATATTAGGTACTAAAGTTCAAAAAATAAGAGTATAAGAAATTACTCTAAGAAAACATGTAATAGGTTGATTTTTAATACCTTAAAAAGATTATTTTTTTCTTAATTATCTTTCTTTTTGTGTTAAAAGGAAAGTATGGATGTATAAGGTACCTAATTCCTTATAGGTATTGAATTAGAGAGCACAGTTCAAAAGTAGGAGGTTTAGAATGTGATAGGAGACCAAGTGATAGTTCATACTTTCTGAGAGTGCTTACTCTTACATCTCCCTTACCTCTGTTCCATGACTGTCCCATTTTCCTTTTAGTGTATGTATGTATATATGTATTTATTTATTTAATACTTTTGTGGTGTTTTTTTAAAAATACATTTTTATTGACTTCAGAGAGGAAGGAAGAGGGAGAGAGAAATAGAAACATCCATGATGAGAGAGAATCATGGATTGGCTGCCTCCTGCAAGTCCCCCACTGGGGATTATGCCCACAACTTGGGCATATGCCCTTGATCGGAATCGAACTTTTAGTTTGCAGGCCGACGCTCTATCCGCTGAGCCATACCAGCTAGGGCTTTAGTGTATTTATTGAAGAGAAAAAGAGTATGTGGCCAATTCATTGGACAGTGTTTTATTTGCTTCCCTTGCCTCTTAGCTGTATGCTCTGTCATGATCATTATGCTACTTAAATGCAGTCTTTTACTTTGAGCAGTCTGACTTGAAAACCGAATGTTGGATAAATAATTGTTAATCTCCACATAAACAAATTAGCCTTTTGCCTTTTTGGCAAGTAAAATGGATTTGGAAAGGTTGTCTAATATTTTATAAGTCATCTAAATTTTTCTACTTCTGATTATTTCACTTAATTAGTTTTATAAACTCATGCAAACCTTTGAGAAAGTTGTTCAAGACAGTGGTGCCATTTTAGTTTTAATGATTAAATATATAGATCAAAGCATGATATATTTTGGCCAAAAAAATATAAATAAAGCAACTTTTGTTGGAATAGGGATATCTTTTACATCATATAGGTTTTTTTCTATTTGTATTTTTACTCATAAAATAAATTTAGCTTACTTTAAGGGAAGTTGCCCAAATATTTAAACATAAAATAATTTAAAGTCAAGTTTAACTTTGATTAAGCGTCATTTAAATAATCTTAAATTAGATACTTTAAGTAATTCCATGCATGGCTCTTCTGTGTAATGAAACTTATTTTTAATTTTCCCAGCAGAAATTCAGGAAGCAAAAGCTCCCAGTCCTTCCATAAACCGGCAAACCAGCATTGAAACGGATAGAGTGTCTAAAGAGTTCATAGAATTTCTCAAGACCTTCCACAAGACAGGCCAAGAAATCTATAAGCAGACCAAGATGTTTTTGGAAGCAATGCATTACAAAAGGGTAGGTTGAGAATGACTACTTAGAAACAGAGTTTTGGTTTGAGGAAGGGTCTTCGAGATAATTTAGTGCAACTTTGTCATTTTATACCTGAGAAAATCAAGACCCAGAGATATTAAGTTACCTCAGAAATGACACTGAATAAAGTGAAAACCTGACTCCCAGGCTAGTACTTTTCCACTGCAACTCAGTGGCATTTAGATCATCTTTACGTGGAAAGTGTGTCATCCAAGACACTTTTATAGTATACTTTAGTACTAAGCCTTCCTAACTGTACCTTGTAAACAGTATAAACTACCATAGTTAGTAGACCTTGAGCTCGTAAGTAATAATTGTTAGACCAGTAGCAACCATTTTAGGGTATTTTTGTTTTTGTTTTTTGTATTTTGATTTTAAATTTTCCTCTCCTTGCTAAAGTAGAGAAGGGAAAGCTAGAATTTAGATGTTGAAAGGGACCTTAGCAATTATCTGATTTTAGTCCTTTTATTTTATAGATGGGAAAGTTGAGAGCCAGAGAGGATAAGTCACTTGTCCAAGGTTAACAGCTAGGTTCTGCCGGTGTCAGAACTAGTACTTGTGTGTTTCTTTAACCTGTAATTTCTAACCGATAATTTCAGTTACAATAATTCGTAAGACCACCTATAAAGGGGCTCATTTTGTAAATAGTGATTAATGTGTTTGTAACATACCTCACCCATTAAACTTAGAATTAGCTCTTGTCAAAATATTTTTTAAATATTGAATTCAGTTAGTACAGGAGAAAATAAGCTTTCTTTCTTGGTTTTTTTTTGGTGTGCACTTACACTGAAAATAAACAAACAGGCTTCTGTTTCCACCCTGAAAGTGTTTGCAAGCAAATAGTGAGAGTTAAATAAAGCAAGCAAGATATCATTTACATTTTGAGTTAGAAGTAATGATAGACTTCTTTAATATGAAAAATTCAGATATCATGTGATATACAACTTTCACTTTTATCAGAAGTAAAAACTAAAGTTTTGTAGTTATTTATTCTTCAGCCCATATGAAATATTTACTTGCTCTATATACTGTATTGGCATATATACTATATAGTACACATAGCACATAGCACTATATTTTTAAAAACTGCTGAGCTCAGGTTTGTTTCTTTTTCTTTTGCTCAGAAGTGTAATGTTCCCTTTTTCTGTAATAATTTAGTTGACTTTTGACTCAATATACTGAAGTAAAGAGGTAATTAACAGGTACAGATACTGCCATACTTAATTGTTTTCAAGGCACCACTAATTGATATTAGAGACCTGAATATGGCCTCAGAGTCCTCCTTGTTGAAGAACCACTGTACAACCTAGTTTTCATTTCTACACCAGCACTGTTTTATGTTGAAGTGGCCAAGTCGTATGCATGTGTGCTCAGCATCTAGCATGGTACCTGGCACATACCTGATAGTGAACAGATGTTTGTTAAACTGAATGTCCCTGGGGAAGCCCGTCTAGTCTTTGGCTGCAAGTTAATGTTTCAAATAAATAAAACAGTTTTACACCTGAATGAAGCAACCTTATCTAACTAGCTTCAAATCATTTAATTATAAATTTCTTTTTTTTTTATTTTTTATTTCTATTATTTTTTTTCCAAAGGGTATTACATATGTGTCCTTCCCCCACCCCCCGCCCTTGACAATCCCCTGCCCTCCCTTACTCCCCAGTGTCTTATGTCCATTAGTTATGCTTATATGCATGCATACAAGTCCTTCAGTTGATCTCTTACTCCCCTCCCTTCTGCCCCCCAACCCTCTCTGGCCTTCCCACTGCAGTTTGACACTCAGTTTGAGGCAGCTCTGCCTCTATATCTATTATAATTATAAATTTCTTGAGAGAATTTGAGTACAACTTGGGATAGTTCCTGTGATATAATGAAATATATCACAGTGCAAGTGCCCTCTGAGAGGTACTCAATTTATCAAAACTGCTTAAAAATCTGAAGTTAATGTTATGCTCACCAACTAAACTTCCTAGGCTTCTTATTCTTATGATCTACTCATTATGAAAATACAGCCTTATCTGTTTGGAACTGCCTCATTGCCATTCATTGATAATTCTTCCTACGGCACCCCCACAATATTATTCTTCAAATGTGTGAGTTTCAGAACACTGAACCATTCCTGCCTACATCTTTTTTTTTTTTTTTTTTAACTTTATTCCTGTTTTCTCCAACCCTATGGTATGCCAGTGGTGAGCAGCCTTTTCTGCATATGGGTCAAGTCTAGAAAATGAAATACATATTTTCAGAATTATGTTAAAATTTTTCAGCCATTTTATCTTTATCAATAAGGAAGTACTTGACCTGCACTTAGACTTAAAAAGAATTTTTTTCATTCCAAAAGGGGAATTTGGCTAAAATTTCATTTACATAACACTGCATTATTGAAATGTAATGCTTTTCTGTTCAACAGATACTATCATTTGCTAAGACTGGTTTATTTTCCCCTTTTTTTCTTTTTGCTTAATCTTATTAGATACTTAATATTAAGGTATGTATTGTCTTGTAATCCCTTTTCATATTCTTTAAAATAAGATATATTTCTATTGTAAATGAGACAGGCAGCTACATCATTAATATACAGTCCATTCAGGTTGAACACACAGTTATAATCAGCTATTTTTCTCTTTTTTTTTTTAAAGTCATCATAGCAAGATTTTAAATTGTAGAAATGGCCAGAAGGTTGGGGACGGGGGAGATGGTGTATGAAGAAAGCTAAGGAGAATTTACAAGGTTTAGTTTTTTAAACTTCTTCTTATTACAAAATAACTATAAGAATCTTACTGTAAGAACCAAGCTTCAATTAGGTCCAAGTGTGGCACGATCCAAGGACGTGTAAGATCACACATTATTGAAGGCAGCAGAAACCAGCCATACAGAAAATATGGACATCAAAACTAAAAACCTAAATTCATTAAAAACAGATAACTGTAGTGCAACAGTTAATGAATTCAGAAAATGATCACAGAGATCCAATTTCTGTAGATGGGGAGTTCCAGATAAAATATACAGAAAACATAATTACAGAAATAGTCAGATTTTCAAAACTGGAGGTGAATAAAAAAAGACTTCAACTAGACAACTAAGAAATGTATACAGAGAACCTCTCAGTATTAATATTCAAAGGAATATATCCACTTGTCAAATATTTTTTTTCAATTTTTAAAAAATCCTCAACCAAGGATATGTTTTTATTGAAAAAAAAAATTTTTTTAAGAGAGGAAAGGAGGTAGGAGAGAGAGAGAAACATCATTGTGATTAGGAAACATCGATCAGTTGCCTCCTGTACTCCCCCCGACCAGGAATCAAACTTACAACTTTTTGGTGTACAGGATGATGCCCAGCCAACTGAGCCACCCGGCCAGGGCCACTTGTCAAAACTTTTTAAACTACAAAGAAAAAATAGTTTTAGGGGAAAAAAGTAAAATGACTTTATACAGACTTTATAGAAAAGATGATCCCAGGCCATGTTTAGAAAATACTTAATACTTAAGGATTTACACTGTAAGTGTTTTTTTTCTTAGGAAAATATGAAAAAAAACCTTTGGAATTTTATAGAACCTGAAAGAATTAACCAACACAAATCTATCATTTAGCCCTTTGACAAGAACTGTGAAGGATCTGAGATTTACCTTACTTGCATGTTAACAAATTAGCCTGCCATAGTTTCATGGATACTGGCAGAAGACATAAGTGTCTTGGATCAGAAATAAAGGCCAGTTTATAACAGTAGTAAGCCAGAGTGAATCAGCATTTGCACCAATTCCTTGATTATCAATTCCCACAGGGCAATACCTGTTAGTGCAGTGTGTTATGTTAGAGAAAAGGATCTTTTATAATGGGCATGAGTTTAGAATTTATATTTAGAATTTGTAAATATGTTCTTATGGACATGCACTTCATATAGCTGCTGCTATGACTATCCGCCTGGAAGTCCAAGCATAATGTTAAAACTAGTTCTTTGAAGAAATGTTTTCAGTGGACCTAAACTTGTTTTGTCCATGGATATATTTTTCTGGAGATCAAGTTTTGTACGAAGATGGGTCTACTTGAGTTCACACAACGGAGCATAAAGGAAACAACCTTCCTCATGACCATCTCATATGGGTATTAGTATAAAACAAAAATATTTGCTGCTGCTACCACCATATCTGTTTCGAGATGATTAGTGGAGATAGAATAAGAAAAAGAAGTGAGACCACCTGGGAATACCGGGTGCTGTAGGCTTAAAAAAAAAAAAAAAGAAAAGAAAAAGAAGTGAGAGATTTACTATATGTCCTATGACATTTTATCCTTCAGGCTTATATTTATCATACAGTAGAAGATAATTATTTGCATTGTCCTCCTATGCTCTCTGAGCATTTTTTTAATCTTTCATGTTATTGCTTATACTACAGTATAAGCAATTGTGGGAATTCTAATAATGTACTAAATGTTTTTAGAATAGATAGAAATATAATATTCAGGATATTCAGGAAAATTTGTCAGGAAAATCCAAGGAAAAACAGAATACTAATAGAGGTATAAATTTGGCAATATGGCGATATAAAAGTCCACAAAATTCAGTTATAATACAACATTCCAGTGATAAAAAACCTAGCACATTCTTTAAAAATAGCAATTTTAAAGACAATAGCAATAAATAAAATTAAATATTAATAACATCTAATATAGAAAGTTAGAGGTTTATTCAATGAATTAAAAGATTAAGGATTGTACCTGGGCTCTAGCCGAGAAAAATAAATTTACAAATATTTTTCAGGTTAATATGAACACTTAAGATATCATTTAAATTACAATGTTATATTGTTTATTCTAGAAAAACAAGGGAGCAAGTATACCATGTAATCTTTGGGGGTAGAATGCAAGGATTTTGGAGAGGAGGTTTCTAAATTTTGCAAGCGTCAAAATATATTCTAAAATGAACTTTATATGATTTTTAAATGTTTTTTAAATAAGAAATGGGCAAAGCCAGCTTTCTTTTCAGAATCAAAATGTAGAACAATTGGGAAAATTATATATTTAATTAACCTTCACTAGTTTGAGCCTCCACAACTATATGTGATTTTGATGTTAAAAAACATCTCTATATATAAAAGCCTAAGCGACCGTTAACAATGGAACCGAATAAAGGGGATGTGCCCGCAACCCAGGTACATGCCCTTGACCGGAATCGAACCTGGGACCTTTCAGTCCGCAGGCCGACGCTCTATCCACTGAGC